>NW_028301311.1:7500-152993 GCF_061612785.1 Hesperophylax consimilis | reverse complement strand
TAAGGCCGCCTGGCTATCAGAACATATGTTTATGTTCTTATTTCTGTACCCGATACTCATATTCTCCTGTGCGCAGACTAAGATGGCTTTCATCTCAGCTTGAAACACAGTGCATTCCTAGAGGTATACTGAGTTCCCTCTTAGATCCCTGTAGACAGACCCCGGCCCCTGTTCCTTCCTCCATCTTGGACCCGTCTGTGAACCAGATTAGTTCCTGTTTGGAGTTTGGACCTGGGACCGTGTCCCATTCCTCCCTTGTGGGGAATTTATTTAGAATATCTGAATTTAAAATGCCGGCCGCGACGGAATACGGCCGCGAATTCTCGTTTTGCGCGGAAATATATCGTATCCTTACGAATTTAAATTCAGATATTTGAAATAAAGGGCCGGCCGCGACGGAAAATTACCGCGAAATCTCGATTTACGCGGAAATATATCGTATTTTTACGAATATCTCAATTTAAAGGGTAGGCCGCGACCGAAATCGGCAGCGAAACCTCGATTTACGTGTAAATATATAGCATTTTTACTAATTTATTGCGAATAACTGAATTTAAAGGGGCCGCCTCTACGGTAATCGGCCGCGAAAATAAATAAATAATTGGTATTAATACGAATTTACAACTAAAATATCACGCGGATTTGAAGAGGCGGCCCAGAAAATCGATTTTCGGCGTATTTTTTTTTCATAAAATTTCGAATTACGTGGGAATTCGTTAATTCGAAATTTGATTTTTAATGTCCCGTGGATTTCGAATTAACGAGGTTCTACTGTATTATTATATTGTTTTAACTCTAATTATGTATATTATTTCAAATATTGAATGTATTGCATTGCACTACCCCTGCATACATTCAGGAATAAATTCTTATTATTATTATTAATATGTTGCCGCCCGTTACGTCGAAGATTCTAGTGGTCGCCCAGTGTCCGTCCCGTCCGTCTTAACCTCTAGGCAACGGCTGAAGTGTCCAGTAGGATCTACGACGGCCTAGGTACCTTAGCACTTGGTTCTCTGTACTAAGTAGTACCCGACACCGTCTGACTCGAGTAGTGGCGTACCACTACAGTTTGAGACAGTAGCGGACAGTCATTCAAGAGGTTAAAGCCATTAGTCCACGCACTTAAAGTAATTTAATTTGCAGGTTGTGAAGATAGAAGACATCCTGACCTTCAAGAGCGGCAGATCTCTGTTCCCGCACCTGGCCCCCTACAGCAGTGTCCCCCGCAAGGGAGCGCCCAGCAAACTGTGAACATCCAACCAACCAAGTAACATTCCCACAGTACTACAGTACAATGCATCCTATTGCTGCATCCCATCTGCTGTACCTGCCTCCATTGTTTTCTGTATTATTTACATATTATGTATGTTTAAGTATGTTTAAGTTAGATAGCCATAAGTAGACTGGTGGGCTGTTGTTCAAGTGTTGCCAGGCACTCTGTCTTACTTCTGTTTACTCACTCATTACAAACCTTTCACGCTGAACTCATGTTACAGTTAGTGGGTATAATCGTGCTGTACGTGCTCGCTCCCTATTATTATTGGGACTGAAATAATTGTTTCTCATTGTGATCAAACTGATTCAAAGTGTTTTCAAAATAATGTGTGTGTTTAATTAAGTATGTCTCGTGTATCTGTATATTTTCCCCGGTCTCGTAAATTGCACGGATTTTAACCGCGCTGTAAACTCCCAGCGTCTGCGGTGCTCGGATGCACGCCATTTCTCTGGTTTCATACCCAAGATGCTGATTTCTTTAAGCGTTTGTATAGTTTTAACATAGCATATTTTGTTCTTTTTGTGAACATCCTGGAACAGTTCTGTTGGGAATCCTCTTGGCTTCCAGGATGTCATTGGGAAGAAGTTCCATTCCTACAGCCGCTGCTAACTTCTTTACATTCTCCGAGGGTTGTTCGACTTCTAACGAAAAATCCTTTAAAGTCTATTCAAGACTGGCCAGACAAATTTATAATTTTTTTTTTCATTTATAAGTTATTTTCTGTAGCTTACTGCCTCCGATACTAGATTTTTCAATACCATTAATTGTATTGACTAGTAATAAAATCTCCTTGTTTTCGTTGTCAATGTCTACTAGGAGCAGGCTTATCGCTGGCGCGTTAATTTTTATAGCCATCGAGCCACGCAACATCTATCTGATTTTGTCTCGCAGCTCTCTAGAATGAATGATTATCATAATACCACAACATTAGTTCAATGTTTTAATTTACCAAACAAACCGCTCCCGCCGTGATCTTCGGATCCTTAAAGAATCGGAAAGGCCACTCCTCTACCCGAATGCCATCAATCAAGCTTGCGTCATCCATCTTTCATTTGGCCCAATTCTGACCCATTTAACTTGGGTCAGAATACCGAAATACCACGTGATTATCACAATTTCTCTGCAAAAAAGCTCCCCAGTAATATCATCCGACCATTATTTCGGCACCCAGGATTCTATAACTAATATAATTCTTACGCCACTGTGGATTTCAAATCAATTTCTTAAAATGCTTTACGTCAGTTAACCTCAAATTTACATCCCCCGCCATCTTATCGATTCTCCTCCTAAATCATTGTATATCGTGGTGCAAAAATGGACATAAACAATAATGGAATTGCTGAATACTCTAGTCGGTACTAGGTATCCGGGTGAATTATAAAGTAACATCCACTACAATATTTGGATTTGTCAAATCTTTATGAACTGCTGGAAGCAAATGAGGTGAAGCAGGATAATCGTTTTGTTTAACCGGAACGCTATCACCACCCGTATCGACAATTTGCTGTTCTAATTGACTACCGGAGAGAGATAGATGAGAAACTCTTCAACTACTCCTTGAAGGACCTACATTTAGTCTGTTTTCTATACCTCCGATTTGGGCCACTGATTGAAGGTGGCTGAGGAGTCAAGACTTTTGTGACTTCTGAACAAATTTTGAAAATTTACCAAAAGTCAACCTAAAATTATGTCATTGGCACTCTGCCAATCAGACTGACAACTTTTTTTTCCAGTGAGAATAAGTCTCACCGAGGTGTTGCCGGTTTGCAGTTGCAGGTGGATTAGTGTATCTTTCAAGTTTCCCCAAAATGCGGCTAAGTGAAATCTCCCATGCATCCCATCATCATCAAGTGATTAGCTCAGCTATCATAGCATCCACCAGCACCAGTCCGTTACTTAATTACACACTTTTCTTAGGTTTCAAACACATAATGATGTAGACTAAAGAAAATAATACAATAACTGTTTAAAATATTATGATATTTGAAAACGTAACCTAAAAATACAATCGTTCGATTATATGTTGTTAATTCCGTTTCAGTCTGGGGTGAAAAGCATCTAAATGATATTCATATGCTGTTACTTACATCATGTAGAATTTGTTAATTCCGTTTCAGTCTAGGGTGAAAAGCATCTGAATGATATTCATATGCTTTTACTTACATTGTGTAACATTTGTTAATTCCGTTTCAGTCTGGGGTGAAAAGCATCTAAATGATATTCATATTTATTTTATATTATAGAAACAAACAGTACATGAATTACAGTGATGAAAGAATATACGTACAGGAATTAGGTATTTCATGTTGGGTGCCTATGATATTATTATAAAGGAGTAAATTAAAGTCTTGGGCACTTTTTAGCAGTTTGTGTATTATTTCAAATACTTTTACAAATAGTTATGGCGGGTGATGCGTGCGTGCCAGAGATTGTGTAGAGAAGAGACCGCAAACCAAGAGTAGAGAACCTAGAACCGGGTCAGTGTGGCCACCCGCATCATATTTAGAATCTTCCATTCGCCAATCTATGTAGCATGTCCGGGGTCAGTTGTTGCGTTTACACTCGACCATCCTCACTCTCCATTGTGTCTCACAAAGTAAAAAGAAAAACATATTAGTTACAAGCATTAATTCAAATAAGCGACCAACTCTCGGTCGTCTGCACAGTATCATTAGAGTTACTTTTCAATTCATCACACAGACAAATTTAGAACACACAGATAGTCCCTACCGGACATATCTGTTACCTCCATGATGTATCATCAACACACGAATAGCTTCTACCGAGCGTATTCAGTCACTTGGATAGTTTTTACTGAACACTACACTACCTC
The DNA here is from genome assembly GCF_061612785.1 of Hesperophylax consimilis. Taxonomy (NCBI): domain Eukaryota; kingdom Metazoa; phylum Arthropoda; class Insecta; order Trichoptera; family Limnephilidae; genus Hesperophylax; species Hesperophylax consimilis. The sequence continues at coordinate 148,881 of NW_028301311.1, read as the reverse complement.
ACTACACCCAGCTACCTGATGTTCTACACCGACATCCTCCTGCGTGTCAGCAAGAACACTGTTCTTGTGACCAAACATCAACTGAAATGGGGTAAACCCAGTACTGACATTGACGGTATTATTAACACCCCAGATGATCTCAGGTAATCCTGCATCCCACAAGTTAGGATCTGCATCCATAGCACGCATCGCCTTCAGCAATGTCCTGTTAGTCCTCTCAACCTGCCCATTTGCTCTGGGGGTAGCAACTGCAGTTAAGATGTGTTTGAACTGATTTTCTACACAAAATTGATTAAATCTTTTGCTATTAAAAGTCAAACCTCTATCAGAGATAACTCTAGTAGGTCTAGGTACTCCAAATGTACTGAACATTTCTTTCAACTTTCTAACCGTCTCCATCGAATTTAACGGTCTCGATGGAAAAGCAAACACAAACTTGGAGAACGCATCTGTAGCCACAAGTAAATAGCTATTACCTAACTTGCTTTTAGAAAATGGTCCAATGTGATCTATATGCAGGGTGTCCATCGATCTGTCGGGCTTCGGTATAGCGTTAAGCATACCTTCCCTTCTTCCCAGTGGCGGTTCGTGGTCTTTTTAACAGGGGGTTCAGAAATTCAAGAGAAGATAAACATATCTAATTAAAATTTACTTACTGTTGTCCTTCGTCAAATAGTCGAATACGGCAGCAGTCACACAACTTAAATAAAGTTAGTGGGAGGGGTACCTACATATTATTGTTTTTAAATCACTTTACACTAGACACAATTATTAGATAATGAGAAAAGTTTTATAGGAATTAAATTGTTTAATGTTTTTATAGCACTCAATGTATAAATGTTTGTCGAATAATAGTTTGTACCCCTCCCACTTTTCCACTCATTACGGCAGCGCCATCATAACTTTGTCCAACCAATTTATTGGCACTTATTTTTAAAATGTTTAGTTCGCTTAATATTTCGGCAGCGATGGCTTTTGCAGTGTGATCTTTTGGTGTCACTAGCTTCCAGAAACGTTCATAAATCTTACTGTTGTGGACGTACCTTAAAATAATCACCAACTGCTGAATTGTCGAACAGTCAGTGGATTCATCTGCTTGGATGGCAACGTAATCGGCTTCGGTCACCTGCTTCATTATGTGTTCCCGGCACACATGCAGTGGATTCATCTGCTTGGATGGCAACGTAATCGGCTTCGGTCATCTGCTTCATTATGTGTTCCCGGCACACTTGCAGTGGATTCATCTGCTTGGATGGCAACGTAATCGGCTTCGGTCACCTGCTTCATTATGTGTTCCCGGCACACTTGCAGGATGGCATCCAAAATGTCATTTTGCACACCCTTGGATGTTCCTTTGAAAACACTGGTTGCCGACAAGTGTTCTTTCATAGAATGATCGATTTCGGCTATGAAATCCACCAGAGCCCGGAAGATCCCCGGATTTACCGATTCCGAAGACTCATCGTGTCCTCGGAGTGCAATTTGAAAAGCCCCACAAAATTGAACACAATCGATTAGTCGCGATAGAATGTGCCTGTTTTTATCAACTTGTATGTTAAATTCTCTTATCGATCTTCGATAAGCAGAATCCAATTTCTGGCGTATATCGAGCCTGCCAATGGATGCCAATTGCACTTCATTCAGCAAATGGATTTGGGACGCCGAGTGTTTTTTAATTTTTGATGTTAAATGCGAAAGATCGTTTACTCCAATTTTACACCACGATGGGTCGCCTCCAAAAACTAAACAGGGGAAGCAAAATAACCGATTGGTTTCCTCGCAACCACATAACCAAGTACACCTCGCGTACCACTCACGTTTAAAAACTCAAGTGAATTTCTCGGTTTTCGCGGCACAAACCTGAGAGGTCAGGACGCGGAGGCCCTTTATTTTTCATTTCCAACCTTTTTTCATAAGTATTGGCATTATTTTTTATATAGACAACACTGTATTCCGCCATTGTATAAAAAAATTATGACAAAATATTCACGACAATCAATAAACGCAAACGCACAAATAAACATATACGCAAACGCTTTCAATTTGAAATCCGAAAGAATACTGGAGATGGAGAACTGGAGAAGACAAAACACAAAATTGCATAACTAGCGACGACAATGGGGCGTTTGCCGAAACTTTCGCAAATATAATTAACCTGTTAACCGGGCGGGACGTATATATACGTCAAACGTAAACAGTATCGGGTACGGGTAGGACATAAATACGTCCTTGAAATATATGTTGCGCCCTGGAACAAGCGGGACGTATATTTCCGAACATATCACACGGAAATTGAGTTTTTAATTTTTACATATTTTAATTTTTTAAACTTAATGTTTCTCTTTTATCTGTGTGCTTTTATTTATTGTTCTGTAATTATAACCTTTTTTATATTTTTTTGTAATCTTTATAATTGTTTGAAAATACTCTATTTTTTTAATTTGATGTTTTCACTTTTTTTTGCATAAATAAATAAAAAATAAAATTAACGTCCACCGGGCGTGACGTATTGATACGTCCTATTGAAGGAGTTCGCGCCCGTTATATGCTGCCTAATTCAAAACTGAACTCCCCGGTTAACAGGTTAAGGAATATAACGACTTATCTAAAAAAAAAAAATACGAAAACAGAAATCAAAATCGGTCTACTTCAATAGGTAGTAGATTTACAAATGCCATAAGCAAACGGTTGGAGAAATGCAGAAACAAGAAAACAAAAATGACTACAAAGTTAAATACCATAATATAACATAAAAAATAACACTTAACTTGCATCCCTATGGTTCAAAGGTTAAACGTCGGCCGGTCAGTCCGCGAAGTTCTCGGGTTTCTTCGGTTACATTCGCCAATGTTCGGAGGTCACGTGATATCATAACGCGTGTTCGACGCACGCACTTTGTCTTAATTTTGCAAAGAAAGACCAAATTTTGTATGTCACCGTCATAGGGTCTGTTCCGGCTAAGATTCTTTTGTATGAAGAGTTTGTCGCGGATTTCAACTCGCACAAACTTGGAATAGGTATAGTATTTTTCGGTGGCGCGGGTTTTGAAGGCGAAATTTTATTAGCGTGCTATCTATAATGTGCTTATATTATTATTAAACAAGTTTGTTTTATTTTCTCATCTTTTTAATGGGGGTTCGCCGCACAAACGCACTTTAGAGAAAACCGCCACTGCTTTTTCCGTATTGGTCCTTAGTAAATGAATAATTAATGAACCGAGTCAACATGGGAATCAAACTTCACTTTTGTCATCAATGTCATGAAGATAATTCCTTACTAGCATCCATTTAGCATTATTTGGAATTGAATTTATTTATTTGCATTGAATTTCTGACGCAAAAATCGTTTGTCAAGTCCTTATTAGCCTTGCCACTCTTAAGCTGCTCTTTGATAGATGTATTATTTTGGTCCTGAAGCTGCAAGGAAAGTAACAAATCATCCGTTTCAACCTTTGAAACATTCACCTCAAGGGGTAACATGCTTCATGCGGTCCCCGGGACGATATACTATATTCATATCGTACTCCTGAATGGTGAGCCACCATCTAGCTATCCTAGGAATCATATCGCTTTTAACCAGCGTTGCCCTTACGGCAGTGCAATCTCTCAACAGTGAAATGTATGCCAAACAAATAGATGCGGCACCTTTTTACGGATTCAACTACAGCTAAAGTCTCCAACTCATAGCTGTGATAGAATTCTTCCTCCTTCGAAGTCACCCGACTGAAATAAGCTACTGGTTTTATTACACCGTCGCTCTGCTTCTGCATCAGCATTTCACCTAATCCAAGTTTACTGGCATCTGTGTGCAGTTCTGTCTCCAGTTCTCTATCATATATGGCTAGAATAGGGCGACTAACTACATTCAAACCTGCTAAACTACTTATGTAGTTTGTCAGCAGGTACATAATGACAACATTTTTGCAATAACATGGTACAATGGTAAAACAGTATGTAGGTATGTATAATGTTGATTATAAATTAACAATAAATGACAAGTTGGTTAAATTACAGAATTGTATAAATATAAATATGTAAGAAGCAGTATAAGCCTCATATAACAAAAACAAGCACAAATGAAATTAATATGAACAAATGAATATAATCAAGTGAATATAATCAACAAGTACTTCTATGGTTTTAATAAACATAAGGTAATACAAATTTATAACGATTTTCCATTTCCCTAGAATGTGAATTCCAATTAGGAAAACAAGGTCTTCAGTAGTGCATCAATATAAATCCTCAGTATCTAATAGCCATTTCCTTAGATTATATTTGACTTTGGCTGTAAAAACGTTTATATTTTTAATTGTCATTGGTAGTTTATTAAATATTCTGGGTACAATAAAGTTTAGGGTTCTTTCACCGTATTTATTGGTACATTTCGGGACCACCAGTCCTTCATTTTGGGTGAATCTTGTATTATGTTTATGGAAAACTCTTTCCCTATACAAGGAATCAGACAATATAAGATGTTGACTTACAATATTATAAAACAATAATCCTTTGACAGGTAAAACATTCAGAGACTTGTATATTAATTTAGTGTCGTTTCTGTGTGCATTGGTATATTTATGGATTAACAATTTTGTAAGGGAGTTTTGTAATGTTTGGATATAACTTATATTAGTTTTACAAGAATGTCCCCAAGAAGTGATTCCATAACTTTTTTTTTTTTTTTTTTTTTTAAATTATTTATTTAAATACATACAAATGATGAATAACAAAAAAATAACCTACAAAATTGTTGAGTTATGAAATACGTATAAATGCTGGGTAGCAAAAATATTATTTACTGAAATTTTAGAATTATGTAGTACATATTAATTTTATTATCATATTAGATTTTTTAAATTAAATATTAAAATTATCTATTGAAATATGTACATCATAAAAATTCTAACCAAAATAATAGATTTTTGAATGAAATATTAGAATTATTTAATTAAATGTATTATATAAAAGGGAGCAATGCAGCAACTTCGGTATGAACATGGTTTGAAAGGGAGATATGTAAATACGAATTTTATTGGGACCCCGCTAATATAATTTTATTGGGACCCCGCTAATATAAAAAAAAAACTAAAACAATTTTTTCCTTTCAATATATTTAATATTGACTGCAGTTAAAAAATGATCCGCTATGTTAATATTATTACATACACATGAAGGAAGAGTATTGCTTTGTTGACATCCGCTATTAAAACGTACAAATATGTGGTCTAAACAGGAACGAGTAATTTTTCCTGCTAAAACCGCTTCCCTAGTTACGTTACAAATGAATTTGGTTAAATAATTGCCAGACATTATATTTTCATAGGACATAATAAGTGGGTTTTGATAATTTAAAAGGTCTAGGTTAACATCTCCTATAAGTACAATATTTTCTCTGGGTCTTATATTAGACAGAATGGAAGATATTTCATTGAGAAATTGAACTTTGTTGGAGTTGGGGGGGCGGTATATTGCTATGATGTTTAAAATATTCTTGTTTGGAAGTGTCATAGAGCCAAGCACACATTCAAAATGATTTGTTTCTATTGACTTCTGTTGAAATGTGAGTTCATCTCGAACGTACAACAATATACCTCCACCCGATTTTTTACTTCGGCAATAATTGTAACATTTAAATCCAGGAATATTATACAGACAGACTAGCTCTGATGTTATAGCCGTTTCACATAACATTAACGCATGAATATGTTTCCAACAAGAATTTAAGTAGACATTCAGAGTATTCCAGTATTTATAAATCGATCTAATATTCAACTGAACAATATTAATATTTTCCATACTATAGTTACTATGAACATTTAGCCAATCCTGGAAATCATTAGTATTATCGAATTCTACCTCGTCATCTTCTTCAACATAATTATCGGCCATAATCAATAGTGGCAAAGTCCTTGGAAAGGGCAGCTTTGTAGGCCGGGCATGAGTCCTTGTCTCCAGTCGGATGTGCTGCGGGCTTCCCAAACCTGGTACAGATAGCACAAACTGGCTCGGCGGCAGCTTTTGGGCAGTTTATCCTGGCGTGACCTTCGCCTGCAGTGTCCACATCTTTGCTTGTCCTTGCAAAACTTGAAAGAATGTCCAATCAATTGGCACTTGGAGCATATTGTAAGGCCAATAAAATCACGGACACGGCACACATTCCAGTCCACAAAAACCTTCTCTTGCTCCACCAACACATGTCGTGTGCGAGCAGGAACCTCGTAGACTCTGGCAAGTTGTTCCTGTTCGAGCGCCAGCTAGGTGACTAAGCTTACAATTTTTGATTGTGGACTCTAGGTCTGCTTTGTCCTGTACTCCTGCTAAGGCACTTTTCAGGAAGCACTCGTCTGTTAAATCACGAGGAACGTTGAAAAAAATCACTCGTGGATGCCGTTTTGTAGGTAATCTGGCGCTCAGAGTGTCCGAGTTAGTTAGGCAAGGGGTTTTCAAAATTTTTTCTTGATCTTCTTTAGTGGCAGTATGGATCACAACTCCTTTGTTTCGGATATTCCTCATACCCGTAATGCGTATCCCAAGATTTGATGGTCGCAACACGTCCTTTAGAAGCTGCTTTGTACCTTCACTGTCTTTTACAGAGTCCAACTTTGGGAAGAAGCATACAGCTGGTTTGGGGGTCCCAACTTTAGGTCCTGAGCGGTTGATTGGTGGTGCCGTCTTCTGAGGATCATTTTTGACCATGTCCGCAAATGAAAGCCTTGCCTCCGTGGCATCAGCTACTCTGCGCATCACCGGTCCCAGATCCGACAATAGCTGCAAGATTTTTTGAAGCCTATGTTGGTTTTCGGCTTTTTCAATGGTAGTTTCTCCTTTTGCCACCATTAAGTTGGCATTGGCTGTTGCCAGATCAGCTTTGAAAGCCTCTCTTACTAACAGCAGCTGTGATACTGATCGGAAAACTTCAGATATGTATCCGCTTATCCGTAGCTGTTGGTCCTTTGACACTCTAGACTGCTTTTCCGCAAGGACATCTTGGAGTGCTCTAAGACTGGCTTGTGTGTCGTTTAGTATCTGCACTGAGGACACTGGGATACTATGGGTCTCCTTTTCAGATGCGTCTGAATAATCAGATTCTTCGTTTTCAGACACTGGAGAAATCAGTTCCGAGGCTATTTTGTGTGATGAGGACGTTGAGGACATCATGATTCGTTTTTTCCGCCGATGGCTGCACTCATCAGGCAAGGGTTGCACTGGGCTGGACATTTCAAAGAACACAAGAACACGATCCTAGGTTAAGTTGCAAAATGTTGTTAAAAATGTTTAAAATCCAGTGAAACAGATATTTTTTTTTCACAAACTCAAAAACGTAAAACCTCTGGCACTTGTATCATCCATACAAACACAACTTTCACACGAATTATTCTGCTTTTTTATGATTTTTGCGAGAGCAAAGTAAACACGAACAGTTGTCACTGTGATTATTGTTGCATTTTTTTTGACATTGAATTGACAAACATTGAATTCAATCTGATTCTGTTTACTGCAGTCAACAATTCTATCAATGTCCGATTGGAGTCGAATGCAGTCTTCTAAAGTTTGAATTTCCGAGAATAGTTTTAGGTCATCAGCAAAAAGAAGTGACCTGGAGTGGAGAATATTTTCTGTAATATCATTAATAAAAATCAGAAAGAGGAGGGGTCCTAAATTAGCGCCCTGAGGAATGCCCGAGAGCGCAAGGAATAATAACGTATGCGTCAGATCGAAGATCTTGCGCACGGATATTAATTTAAATTCGGTAGTAAATTAAAAGGTGTGACAAAGTGTGTAACATAATATTCTAACCTGTTAACAAGAAGAGGGCGCCAAATAACACGTTCCATGTTATTAAATTTAGATGAAAGCAAACAATGACCAGGCAAAAAGTTTAACAAAGCTACTCGTCATTCCTCGCCGGTAAAATGTTTTGGAACATTTGTTTTTTTGAGCTGATGGTCAGACGGGCAGATGCAGCTTATGGCCACACCACACTCTCCACCCAGGGGGTGGAGTGGTACATGCGGAGAAACAGTCCTTGGCAGGTGTCACCCCCACTCTCGAAATCCAAGAAGAGCCCCACCAGCAGCCGGGTGCAGGCCACTCTGCCACCGTTGCTGGCTGTGAGGTAGTTTCTATAGTAGTTACACTGCCGTGGTCTGCTGATGGTGTACATGTGTCCGTCTGTAACTCCGCCAGGTGTTCCATCACTGCCGCAAGGGAACAGTCTGCTGCACTCCTCTTGGGGCAGAAGGGTCGCTGGCTTCTTATTACCCCACAGGTCCCACGCAGTGAGTGTGAATCCTCCCACAGAGTCCTGCGGCGTGTGCATACAAACCGGCCGATAGCTCCTGCTGAAGAGGACGCTGGCTTCTTATTACCCCACAGGTCCCACGCAGAGAGTGTGAGTCCTCCCACAGAGTCCTGCGGCGTGTGCAGACAAACCGGCCGATAGCTCCTGCTGAAGAGGACCCTGTTAACAAGAAGAGGGCGCCAAATAACACGTTCCATGTTATTAAATTTAGATGAAAGCAAACAATGACCAGGCAAAACGTTTAACAAAACTACTCGTCATTCCTCGCCGGTAAAATGTTTTGGAACATTTGTGTTTTTGAGCTGATGGTCAGACAGGCAGATGCAGCTTATGGCCACACCACACTCTCCACCCAGGAGGTGGAGTGGGACATGCGGAGGAACAGTCCTTGGCAGGTGTCACCCTCACTCTCGAAATCCAAGAAGAGCCCCACCAGCAGCCGGGTGCAGGCCACTCTGCCACCGTTGCTGGCTGTGAGGTAGTTTCTATAGTAGTTACACTGCCGTGGTCTGCTGATGGTGTACATGTGTCCGTCTGTAACTCCGCCAGGTGTTCCATCATTGCCGCGAGGGAACAGTCTGCTGCACTCCTCTTGGGGCAGAAGGGTCGCTGGCTTCTTATTACCCCACAGGTCCCACGCAGAGAGTGTGAGTCCTCCCACAGAGTCCTGCGGCGTGTGCAGACAAACCGGCCGATAGCTCCTACTGAAGAGGACCCTGTTAACAAGAAGAGGGCGCCAAATAACACGTTCCATGTTATTAAATTTAGATGAAAGCAAACAATGACCAGGCAAAACGTTTAACAAAACTACTCGTCATTCCTCGCCGGTAAAATGTTTTGAAACATTTGTGTTTTTGAGCTGATGGTCAGACGGGCAGATGCAGCTTATGGCCACACCACACTCTCCACCCAGGAGGTGGAGTGGGACATGCGGAGGAACAGTCCTTGGCAGGTGTCACCCTCACTCTCGAAATCCAAGAAGAGCCCCACCAGCAGCCGGGTGCAGGCCACTCTGCCACCGTTGCTGGCTGTGAGGTAGTTTCTATAGTAGTTACACTGCCGTGGTCTGCTGATGGTGTACATGTGTCCGTCTGTAACTCCGCCAGGTGTTCCATCATTGCCGCGAGGGAACAGTCTGCTGCACTCCTCTTGGGGCAGAAGGGTCGCTGGCTTCTTATTACCCCACAGGTCCCACGCAGTGAGTGTGCGTCCTCCCACAGAGTCCTGCAGCGTGTGCAGACAAACCGGCCGATAGCTCCTGCTGAAGAGGACCCTGTTCACAAGAAGAGGGCGCCAAATAACACGTTCCATGTTATTAAATTTAAATGAAAGCAAACAATGACCAGGCAAAACGTTTAACAAAACTACTCGTCATTCCTCGCCCGTAAAATATCGTGTCCATGTCGGTAGAATGTCATTTGGAATGTCGCTCGTGTCCTTCCCGGAATGGCGTGTCTTCCCGCAGGCTGCCCAATTGGTACTGACTTCGTAGACCGGTCCCGGTCGAGTCGCCGTCTCGAACTTTCTTCTAGAAGTCCAGTGTGTACATGTCAGAAAATAATATTGAAAAGGTAGCGGGCAATAAAAAACTGCTGCAATGCCCCCTCAGCCAAAAGACTTATGCCTATAAGTCCGAGGTTCGCCTGACACCTCATGACCAACTGGCCTTGGAATCACTCCTGCAGCAGAAATCTGTAGTTGAGTAATGGAGGGTAGCAAGGGGCTTCAAAATGACGGCATGATTCTCCGCCGTCCGTGTGGTACAGCACCTCAGGCTCCAAGTTATCCAAGCAAGCCCGAAGTCCATTTCATTATGGGAAGGTTGCATCCAGAGGAAGACAGCAATGACGGTACAGCATAAGGAGATGATAATTGACTGTTCAGTAGCACCAGCATGAAGATGAAGAAGAAGTAGAGCGATCCAGTTGATTCTGATGAACGCATCATGTAGTAAGTTCAGAGAAGATGATGGTTGACTGTTCAGTAGCACAGTACGAAGATGAAGAAGTAGAGCGATCCAGATGATTCTGATGAACGCATCATGTAGTATGTCCAGAGGAAGCAGAAAAAGTCTTCGTGAAGGTGTTCGATGACTTGCCTAACCGAACTGGTCATTGATGATAGAAACTCAAATTTAACCCTTTACAAAGAAAGAATGTGCACACCTTACAAGCAAAAGAAAATTACAATATGTTCACTAAATGAAAAAAGTGACACTCAAGTTGAAAACCTGATTAAAAGACTTTAACAAACTATGTTGTAAAAAGCTATCACAGAATTGTACTTTGACAATTATAAATAATATTATGAAAATAAATAACAAGGTAAAAAAACCCATAATAATAAACGTCATGATGACAGATAGAATGAATATTCAAAAGGTAAATATAAAATTTTTCTAAAAGAAAAAAAAATTTAAAAGTAAATTTGAAATACACGAATATATAACAGTGTACCTGTAGACAATAAATTGAAGGTAATATTTGAACCAAAATCATAAACATAAACTCCAAAACTAGAATAATCACAGAAAAGTATCTATTATCAGCTGATGGGCTATCATGTGTAAAAATTTCTATTATGAGCTGAAGAGCTATCACGGTAAAGAATATCTGTTATGAGCTGATGAGCTATCACGGTATCTATTCTGAGCTGACAAGCTATCATGTGTAAAAATATCTATTCTGAACTGACGAGCTATCATGTGTAAAAATATCTATTCTGAACTGACGAGCTATCACGGTATCTATTCTGAGCTGACAAGCTATCATGTGTAAAAATATCTATTCTGAACTGACGAGCTATCATGTGTAAAAATATCTATTCTGAACTGATGAGCTATCACGGTATCTATTCTGAGCTGACAAGCTATCATGTGTAAAAATATCTATTCTGAACTGATGAGCTATCACGGTATCTATTCTGAGCTGACAAGCTATCATGTGTAAAAATATCTATTCTGAACTGATGAGCTATCACGGTATCTATTCTGAGCTGACAAGCTATCATGTGTAAAAATATCTATTCTGAACTGATGAGCTATCACGGTATCTATTCTGAGCTGACAAGCTATCATGTGTAAAAATATCTATTCTGAACTGACGAGCTATCATGTGTAAAAATATCTATTCTGAACTGACGAGCTATCACGGTATCTATTCTGAGCTGACAAGCTATCATGTGTAAAAATATCTATTCTGAACTGACGAGCTATCATGTGTAAAAATATCTATTCTGAACTGATGAGCTATCACGGTATCTATTCTGAGCTGACAAGCTATCATGTGTAAAAATATCTATTCTGAACTGATGAGCTATCACGGTATCTATTCTGAGCTGACAAGCTATCATGTGTAAAAATATCTATTCTGAACTGATGAGCTATCACGGTATCTATTCTGAGCTGACAAGCTATCATGTGTAAAAATATCTATTCTGAACTGATGAGCTATCACGGTATCTATTCTGAGCTGACAAGCTATCATGTGTAAAAATATCTATTCTGAACTGATGAGCTATCACGGTATCTATTCTGAGCTGACAAGCTATCATGTGTAAAAATATCTATTCTGAACTGATGAGCTATCACAATAAAGAATATCTGTTATGAGCTGATGAGCTATCACGGTATCTATTCTGAGCTGACAAGCTATTATTTATTTATTTATTTATTAATTTACGGACAATATGTCCATTAAAACCATTATATTGACACGAATAAGAAAACATAGATGACAGTGAATGGAGAGTACATGTATGTGAAGGGCAAAGACAATGTGAAATAGAAAATGTACATATAGAAAATAACTACAAGTCAGAGCATCAATAACGATTAAGTTGTGAAAAATTACACATTACGTATCGCTTTTTGAAAGTCATTTAGACTTACACCAAAAAATTCAATGCTCTGACTTGAGTTTACAAGTCTCGACATTCTGGACAAAGAAGAATGGTACCCATAGTTAGTTGAGTGGTGATTGAGGAATAACAATTCATTATTTCGGAGTCTACGTGATGGGATGTTGAATTGAATGAGTTGTAACAGTTCAGGTGAGTCGGTTATACTGTTGATTATTTTAAATATGCAAATTAGATCGGAGTATTTTCTACGTTTTTCTAAAGAAGATAGGTTTAAAGTTTGTTCAATTTCCTCATAAGAGTAATCGCCTCTTTTGAGTCCGAACCTCCAAGCAATTCGCCGTAGGAAACGATGTTGGACAGATTCGATGTGACTAATGTGGATAGCATAGAAAGGAGACCAAATGACACTGGCATATTCAAGGTGAGGGCGAACCAACGAACAATAGAGAGTTTTAAGTGTTCTTATATGTTTAAAGTCTGAAGTAATTCTATGAATGAACCCGAGTAGTTTAAGTGATTTATTTACGATGTTATTTATATGATCTCGAAAAGAGAGTTTGCAATCAAGAGTGACCCCAAGGTCCTTGATGGATGTGACAGTTGATAGACAAGCACCAAATTGTTTTTATAGATTATACCAATTAATTAATTACGTGTGATTAATTCCAATATATCCTCTTATAGAGATGGCAATCAAAACACAACTAAATAATATAATCAAAATTAATTAATGATATGAAAATTCCCTTTCCAATTATGAATATTTAACAAAAAAAAAAAATTAATTGAGTCGAAACACGTCAGCAATTCCATTGTGGTCACAATAACCCGTCAGTCAAAGTGATCAAAACGGAATTACAACAAAACCTTCCGTCAAGTCATATTTAAGACAAAAAAATAGAAAAATCTCTCAAAACAAAAAACTCCACATAGCAGTTATGATTTAAATTAACAAATTAAAAAAAAATACAAGAACAAATCCTCGTATAAAAGTAGGTAATTACTAAAAGTAATGAGCTGAATAAAATTACGACGCGTAGATTGTGTGTACCTACTGCGTACTTACTACACATTTCATAAGCAAAATGATGAGTCACAGTAATACGTAGCGTCGTTGCGCCGTAATACAAAATAATAATAGCGAACATACCTCGCGACGGAGCAAATGCCTTTACGCTTGAAAGAAGCATTATTATTATTGTGCCGCAATATGTAGCACGCGGCAAAAATATGGAGCGGCCCACGACAATAAATTTTTACCCATATAGCAGCGGTGTATTGCGCATTGGGATCTATTAGTCACGTCCGTGGACGGAGTACCAATCTAAATCAGAATTTATCGAAGGTGAATTACAATACAAGACATAAATAAAATATAAAACAAATAACGAAATGCGCTACCATCCCGGAGTACCAACGGGCCTAGAATTTAACAATAATTATGTGACAAAATTAAATAAAAATTTAAAACAAATTTTAAAAATATAGCCTGGGACACCAAAATCCAGGAAGAACACACTCCAGACGACATAAAATAACGCGTAAAACAGGCCAGATACTATGTCACACACACGAAAAAATGTCAACCCAAAATGCTAACCTAATTATAAATGTTAAAAAAATATCCGAGAACAGCACGTTGGAACGCCATTGTAAAAATCTGGAAGGTACAGGCAAAAACATGTTATTTAATAGCCCAGCTACACTACTCGCGAAGTTGGTCGAAGTTGACCTAATACGATAGTGTGGGCACGAACTTCGCTTCGCTTCGGGCATCTTCGCTTCGCTTCGCCCGACTTCCGATTGTTGTCGGTAAATGCGCCCGAGTCAAAGGACTCGAAGCGTCCCGGAGTTCGAACACGAAGTGTCTGCCCACACTACTCGGTTCACTTCAGTTCGCTTCGAGACGTCGTGTTTGGTGGTTGTGCGTGCGCAGAGTCATAGTGACTATACGTAATAAAATATGGCTTCTACACTGTGGTCACAGGACCTAATTTTTTTGTTCCTAGAAACACTCCAATCCGAGGCGGTTATTTGGGACCCAATTGAAAGGGACCATAAAGATAACTAACTAACCATCACGGCGTTTCCCCGCAACTCGGTCTTGGCACACACTCCTTGCCTCATTCACATTCATACATCGTCTCATACGTACTCTTCTATTATTCTGACTCTTGACATGGCCCGACTCGAGTATCTGATTCACTTGATCGTGCCATGTCTTCCTCGGGCGTCCCCGACTTCTGCTACCATTCACATTTGCATCATATATCCTCCTTACACTCCTATCTTCGCTCATTCGCTCTACATGCCCAAACCATCTAAGCGTCCCTTTCTTAATCTTACTCATTACGCTTACATCAGCCTTGCACTCTTTGCGGATCTCCACATTCCTCACACGATCAAACATGGTTTTACCACACATACGCCCTTGAGGTGATTTTTCACAAAAACGGCGCTTTACAAATTATCCAATTATTATTATTATTATAATAATACGTCTCAGGGATCTCATTTCAACAGCATTTAATCTACTTTCATCCTTTCTTTGCCAGTTCCATGCCTCACTTCCATACATCAAGGTAGGTACCAGCACTCCGTTGTGGACTGCTAACTTCGCTTCTTTGGACAATTTTTTGTTAGCGCCGACGGCGTTCAGTCCTCCATTAACGGAATTACCTGCATTTACCCTTCTTTCAATAAAGATAAAAACAAAAACAATATAAAAACAAAAAATAAAGATAAAAACAAAATTAATGATGCTTGGATGCGCATTCAAGATATTTTACAAATTTCGGTGGGAGAATTGAAAAAAAAATTAATCGCTCATCGCGACTTACCGGGGCTACCATAGAAAGAGAGAAGCCTCAATCAAATCTGGTGCCGGCGTGGACGATGTTTATCGTCCAGTATGGTTTGCGTTTGACTATATGGATAGCTTTTTAGGACGGGTGTACAAATGTAAAACAACAATGAGTACGGTAAGTAATTTATTTATTAATAAGCACAGTTATAAACATTCATTACTTTCATGTAGGTACGCCACGTACGTTGTATATTTCTTATTACCAAAGATTAAAGTTGAGAGAGGGGTAGCTTACTGTGGCGCCTACTGTAAATCAATACATGTGGATTACAATATTATTTTAATTTTCAATAAATGTGTATACTAAAATTTAAACCGTTACCTTTATTTCCTCCTTGAGAACCTCGTTAAAAGCTTTGCAGACATCGACCACAATTTTTGAAATTAACTGGCTTGAAATTTTAAATAAAAAGTGTAGGCTTCTATAACTGTCACCAGTTGCTAAAAATCTTAAAGTAATTGCTAAACGAATTTTAGCAGGTATGGCTTCTCTTAAATGCGTATCTTTTTTGGAGATAATAGGTTCTACTTTAGAAAGTAGAAGATTAAAATCACGCAATGACATTCGGTGAAAATTTTCGAATTCCCCAGATCGTTCTTGAGTGAGTTCAAGGAATTGTTGCGCCATAGTATGTCTGCAAAAATATAATTGAATGATTAAAATAAATAAGTAATTTAAAAATTCATTGTAAGTACTTACTTTGTTTATTCCACTAACCTAGTTCTGTTCCTGTGCATTGCAATCATCCACCATCTTCTTTTTTTTCGTTGTTTTTTTTTATTTTCTTGTGATGAATTTGCACGTAGTTATAATAAGCGAGAGTGCACATTGCGACGGCAGCTGCCACTTGAACGTCCAGGGGGGGTAGTCATTGAAATAAAGGTCTTTGAATATGGTACTTCTTTTATTTTCAAATATCACATTTAAGTCGTTAGTTATCTTACATGGAAATTTTTTATTTTGCTGTTGGCAATTTTTAATTGTTGTTTCTCAATGGCAACACCGGCTAACCAATCTGACAGCTGACAGATCTCGTGTGTCAAACCAATTTATGATTGTATGCATAATTACATTTATTTATTAATAAGAAGTATTTCTCTTCAATTTTGGTATGTGGCACTATATGTCATGAGATCTATGATGTTGCTAAAATTATTTCAATCATACAAGATTACAGGAAATACATTTCAGTCAGACAGGTACATGGTATAGAGGAGAGGTTATAAGATTAAATAATTATTTACAATTGGATACTAAGAAGAGGTAATTATTTACAATTCCGACACACTAAATAGCTAATTATTTTAAATGCATTACTTGCCTACTTTAGTTATTATTTATTACAGTTTAAATTGAAACGAAATACTGCTTTTGTTAACGATACCAGCGTGGCGGAATAGGCAATAATTTGGAAAAAACATAGTAAATTGTTAAGGTCAAATACTAGCAATATATGACCTAGCGATGCCTTCATCTGAAATTGTATACGTTTTACCGGGAAGTAGAAGATTACAATTCCAATAAAAAATGCGCTCATATCTAATTTCACAATAGTTTGACAGTAAATGAGTAGTTTTAATTTTTTCACTAAGTTAATCCTATCTTCTTTCCAAATGTGAATCCAATAGAGCTTTGAATTGGTTTGTATTAGTTGCATCGATGACATATTGTGGGAGTTTGTTCCAAGCATCCACCACCCTATTTGCATATGGTTACATAATTTGTATATAATTGTAATGTATATAACATATGGTTATATAATTTGTATAACGCTGTTTTTCTGAAATACCATCTACAAATGTATGTCTGTTTTGCAGATTAAGGCATCGATAGGCTATATTCATTGTAATTGGCTTCTGTGATTATGGCTTCTGGTTATCCGCCGAAGATTTTAATTTAGATTTTAGCAAGGAACAAGAAGATTTGGATTGACAGTGTTATTAAAAGTAATAATTTTTGGATGATTTGTATAGCGCCGTTTCAGTGAAATATAACCTCAAGGGCGCTTTAAATTATTAGTACAGATTGAAGTTTGGCACTTGGAATGAATGATACAGAAGTGAAATGACGAGGACATAAAGCGGGCAAAAATCTGTACTGTTACATGCCGAACAAAACCCAGAAGTTTAGTTATAGGCCAGTGCAATTAGCGCCAAAAAGGGGGTCGCGATCGAAGTAATTCCGGTAGTCCCAATTTTTTTATATGTTATATAAACTGATCCCCTGATGTAAAATCTGATTTTCCGACCCTGGCGCACCTGTGCTCGCGCCGCCATTTTGAAAAAACTGGCCGAAATCGGACCAAAATCTAGTTTTTCCCAAATACCTCATTTCCAATGCAAATTTCGGCCAAAGTATCTTTACAAGTATAATAGAACATAAAATAACCTATAACTTTTGTCTACACAAATTTCTTTTATCTCTAATAGGTACCGAGGTAGAAAGTCGTAAAGGTGCGTATATTTTTGAAAAAACAAGTTTTTTACGCGACTAGGTTTGGTTTTTTATAAATACCTCGTTTCCAGTGGAATTTCATGAAAATTTTATTGATACCAATTATGTAGAACATAAAATTTCAAAACAAGCTGTGCAGTTTTTATGTTTATATAGTTTTTTTACCGATATAAAGAATAAACAAATCTAGGTAGGTACGCACAGAAAATCTATCACGTTATTAGATTTTTGTTTGCATTTTTAAATACATACATCTATAAATTTACTAGAGGGCACTTCGGTATGGGGGGACTACCCCCCCACCCTTCTACTCCTGCCCACCAGTTCCCTTCAGTTGCCGTGTGTCACGTCTTGAGCCTGGAGCGGAGCTTCACAGCGTCAGTGTCACAGCAGCGTTCATAAATTTTGGTCAGGGATTTGGTCTGACATGACCATCGAACAAACTCTGATGAGATCGATGAAAACATCTGGAGGTTTGACCCAAGGACGGGGAATCACAGACAGTTCCATCCTTCGTTGGACTACTGGATTCGTTTATCTGCATAACATTTGTGAGGGTATCGAGTCATTCTGTGGGATTGAATCAGGAACGTCAGAGCAACATGTAGAGATGAGGCCTAAAAGAATTAAGAGGGATGATCGAGACGTTCAAACTCTCATTGATTGGTTTGCTTGCCATGAAACATTTCCTAAAACAAACGTGATTATGTCTATTAGCAGTGGCACAATCGGGGATAGAAGTCACTTGTCACATGGCTGAAAAGATGGGGAAATTAGCTATGTCTAAAGTTATCAACCAGAACTTTGGAAACCTACACATAAAACGTAATGATGCGATAGTTTCTCTTGCGGCGGTGACCAGCAGTCTCAAAAATCAGGGTGTGACTATGGCAATAGATCCATTAAAGCTATTCCATCGTATGTGTATTGCCAAAAAGTCTGAAAGTGAACTTAAAAAATATTTTAAATATGAACTCTCTCCTGTAACATCGTCTCTTTTCTCAGAGGAAGGCATGCGCAAAGGAACGAAGTCTATATTTTATTCATCATTCAACCCTCTACCAAATAATGCAGAACTGGGAAGCAGTAAAATACACGTAATTGATGGAGGTTATTTACTGCACAAAGTTGTATGGGGTCGAGCTCAACCTTTTTCAGTAATTTTCCAGCAATATGTCAGGTATGTACAAAATCGTTATGGATCCAATGCAGTAGTGGTATTCGATGGATACCCAGATTCTATGGAAAAGAAAATCATTAAATGGGTGGAAAGAGCACGGCGTGCCAGAGTTACAACTTCTGCTGAAGTTTTGTTTTTTGAAAGCATGCACCCACAAGTGCCACAGGAAAAATTTCTGGGAAATGAGAAGAACAAGTCTCGTTTTATTTCCCTACTCAGAACCTCATTTGCACGATCCCACATAACGACAGTACAAGCTGAAGAGGATGCTGACTTTCTCATAGTGAACACAGCAAATTCGTTGTCATCTCAACATGATGTAGTCATAATCGTTGGTCAAGATATTGATCTGCTGGTACTCCTCACAGCTCTCTTACCTCCCAACGTATATTACCAAAAAGTTGGAAAAGGTAAATCACCTAACGCGTTGTACTCGAACAAATGTTTTAAACACATTGAAATAGTTGAAAACATTTTATTCCTTCATGCCATAAGTGGTTGCGATACAACTGGAGCTCCGTTCGGTCAAGGCAAACACAAATTTTGTAATATTCTTCTCAAGAACCACTCAGTGAATGAACTTGTTCGTGTATTTCAAGGCCCAAAAGCAAAGACAGCAACAATCACTTTGGGTGCCGAACAACTATTTGCACTTTTGTATGGCGGCAACAAGAAATCAAATTTGGAAAATTTAAGGTACATCATTTTTGTCAAAGGAGTAAAAAATAACAAATTCAATTTATCCAGGCTACCACCCACCAAAGATGCAGTCCAGCAACACGCTTCAAGAACATACTTGCAAGTGCAGACTTGGCTTGGTCACGATAAAGATCTGACTGAATGGGGGTGGAAAAAGGATGCTGTTGGGTTACTTACTCCAGTAACAATGTTGAAGGAAACTGCACCTCAGGCCTTGCTGAACTTCATTTCATGTCAATGCAAAAAAGGTTGCGCTGGAAAGTGCACCTGCAGAAAGTCGGGTTTGAAATGTTCCCTACTCTACATTCATTGCAATGGAAACTCCTGCGAGAATGCTGTAGAAGCCTTCGTTGATGACGATGACGAGGAATATGATGACCCAGTCGCCACAAATTTGGGTGATAAGACAGATGAAGAAGCTATTCAGGGCCAGAAGTAAGAAACTATAGTCAAGGGCTCGTACTTCTGTCTAAACTGATCTACCATTAATTTTATTTTTTGTTATGCTTACAACTTAACTAATAAAGAAAAGAATGTCAATAAATGTTAATTTTACGAAAATACCAATTTTTTATCTTTTTTATGTACCTTATCATCTTAATTGTATTAATAATCTTAAATTTATGTTGTGATTACGTTGATAGGCATGTCAGACCTAGCTGCGAGCACAAATGTAGTGGCTTGGCCTATTTTAGTAGTCTTCCCATTGGGAATGTATGGCGACCGATATGCTGAAATAGTCTATCTACCATATTTATAGTTAGGTCTGACACAGGCATGACGATTGTTGTCAACGTATATGTTCTTAGAACAATAATTGTCAAAGAAAAATAAAATCAAGGAATGCCAAGTTTAAAACACCTAACCTCTGTTTCAATTTTTGGCCTGGTTTTGGTGGATTAGAATTTGGATACGTAATAGAGATAAAAAATATAAATTATATACCTATTTCTTTAACGAAATTTTATTTTCTACATAATTATTAACAATAAATTTTTCATAAAATTGTACTGGAAACGAGGTATTTATAAAAAACCAAACCTAGTCGCGCAAAAAACTTGTTTTTTCAAAAATATACACACCTTTACGACTTTCTACCTCGGTACCTATTAGAGATAGAAGAAATTTGATTGTACAAAAGTTGTAGGTTATTTTATGTTCTATTATACTTGTAAAGATACTTTGGCCGAAATTTGCATTGGAAATGAGATATTTGGGAAAAACTAGATTTTGGCCCGATTTCGGCCAGTTTTTTCAAAATGGCGGCGCGAGCACAGGTGCGCCAAGGTCGGAAAATCAGATTTTACATCAAGGGATCAGTTTATATAACATATAAAAAAATTGGGACTACCGGAATTACTTCGATCGCGAATCGCTAATTGCACTGGCCTATTAATCATAAATACTATTATCCAATTTGTCAACCAATGTTTTCCCTATTTTGAAATCTAAGCAGGAATTTGTTGAGGAAATTAATGTTTTGGAATGCAATATTCCGGAAAATGTTTTGGTTGACAAACGGTTTCTGATTTTCGTTTTATTTAGATTAATTATTGAAAATAATCTCTACTGTTGCACTTGAGTGCGGCAAACACAGGATTGTTAAAATAAATTTTGAAAGTCTAGGAAATTTGAGGGTATCATCGCCCAATTTGGTTTGAGTAATTCTCGACCAAAATTGTAGTATCGAATCGTCAGGCGATGGGTCAAAATCAAAACATTGCAACTCTCTCCACTCTCTGTCAAGGTCATTTAAATCTCTCTCTCCTACCAGATTTGGAAATAACATTGCCATAGGAGCGATCGACCTGCAATGTTGTGCCTTGACATTAACCTATTTCTTTTAAATGTTTTAAGATTTGAACTGTTTTGTCTTTAAAATTAAATCTTTTTAAAATTTGGCTAACGCCTTCAATGTAAAATTCTAAACATCGCTTTCTTAAATTATCTAGACTTTCAGAATCAACTTCAATTAGCCCGTTTGCTATTTTTCCAGTTAGCACACCACCCAAGTACACATGTTCTAATGTAAGAAAATATCGCGGATTGTTATGTTCAACATCTACTAGCTGGGTCCGGTTTAAATAATTCGGTTGTATATAACAACCTAAAACAGTTTTTAGAGTTGATTCTACGCGGCTATATAGGAGATGGATTTTAATTTTTTCGGACTGCATCTCTAAATTGAGATCATTAAAAAAAGGTAATGCAAATTCTAAAAAATACAAATACATTTTGACTATGGGATCTTTGAGTTTGTCTAAGATAGAAGCGGCTGCTGGAATTTTTTCCTGAAGATGAGCATGGGTAAAGTATAAAACGAGTGCTTCGTATTGCTCTAGCAGCCTTTTCACCACTGCGATCAGGGATAACCACCTGGTTTGAGATGGGTGAAGAAGTTTGTGTGGTTTGAGCGACAAAAAATCCTGAAACTCGACTAACTCAGACTGTCGCTTATAACTGTTTTTTAAATAGGAATATACGTCCCTTGCTAAATCTTCCACGCCTGATGGAATCTTTTCACATGCATTGCTAGCACACAAGTGAAAAGAGTGACACACACATTTCATAACAAAAAGTCCTGGTATATCATTTTTAAAAGAGCAGAAAGCGAATGCCTCGAACCCATCATCACATTGGCACCATCTGCAGCAAAGCCCACCATATTAGCAGCATATGGGATATTATTGTTACAAAAAAAATCTTTAATTTCATTATACATACTATCAGCAGTTGCAGAAGGCACAGGAACTAAGTTCAAAAATACATCTACTATTTGGTTTATACTATTATCAAAAACTCTACTTATTAAGGCTAAATGTTTAATGCTGCTAATATCAGTGGACTCGTCGACAATTAATGAAAATTTATTGTCCCTTAACATCTTACAAACATTTTCAAACCCAACACTCCCCGTGACGTTGTTGACGATTGCTGTGCATTTCTTTCTGCCACAAGTCACCTTTTTGGCAATTTCAGAGTCCGGATAGAGAGCTTGGCCTAACTTGCTCAGATGGTCCATGGCTTTAAATGGAATGTTGTGTTCTACAGCAAAGGCGGCCAACCTGAAATTATAAATAAATAATTAACAATATAGTAGATACAATAAATTTAGAAATATGTAATAAGAATTGGGAAGATTTATTTAATAATAATATACTATAGATTAAACCTTATCATATTGTAAAATAAATTATAAGTACATTTTAAAATCAGTAGTGTAAAGATGTACCATACCTTATCTCAGCTTCTTTTATTTTTGCGGCTTCTGTCGTCAGTTGTTGCACCCTAGGCATTGATAACAGCGTATGTTGGGAAGCGGCAGCTCTGATATTAGTAATATGTTTTGTTCCCTGGGCATGTTTTTGGATTTCAGATTTGCCACATACAAAATCTTTACTACAGGCATGGCAAAAAAAAAATGTTGGCCCCTTCTTACTTCTTTTCAGCCAGCCTTTGAAATTCTCCTCACATTCCCATTTTTCTTGGTATTTTTGGGCATATATTTTTTTAGGCTTCTTGGCTGAAGGAGCTTCTTCTGCATCCGAAAGGTTCCTCCTCGTGCCGGACGTTGAAGGAATATCCATCGTGGCCTGTAATAAATATTATATTATATTCAGGATGCACTTTACCAAACACATAATAGTATAAGTTGTGTTAAACACCGAATACATCAGTAAGTAGCTTAAGGAACTTGGTAGCTGAACATTGAACTTATAACTTATTCCTAATGCTATTACACTAATCCTGTAGTTTGCTGATTGTGTAACACTAATCCTGTTATATGTTTATTAATTGGAAAGATATACATCGATACTTAGTAATAATATGTAGGCTTATAATATTGTACTTTTCCAAATAAAACACTTTTTTCTTAGTAAAATAATAATATCAAAGTATGTATGTCACTTACCACTGAATTAGAAATGAAATTCCGAATAAAAATCACTTTTCAATATAAAAATCAAGCGCGATCACCTAATCACCTTTCAAAGCAACAGAAACTTCGAGAAAATTCCTTGTAATAAATAAACATGGATAAAAACGTAACCTGAAACCAATTTTTTTTTTTAAAGGATTCCCCATTCATCCTTTTAGATACATTTTGAGTTGTCAGTGTTAAAAACATTTCTTGTAAGTAAATCTACAATATTGATTCATGGAATGGGAATTTCTTTAAAAAAAATTTGCGACTAGCAATACCAGTAGTATTGCCAAATGTAAAAAAAAAATTTTGCCCGAGTTCTAAATTTCCCTAGATTTTGTGCTGATTTCCCTTTTCCCTAAAGAATATTTTTCTCCCCTAGATCTAGGGAAATTTCCCTAGACATCACATCGCTGACTGAGCTACTCGCGAAGTTGCACGAGTGTGTGGGCACGCACTTCGAACTTCGGCTAACTTCGTCGAGGACTTCGTCGAAGCGTCGAAGCGAGTAGTGTAGCGGCCGCTTAAAAAAAAACAGCGACATCTGTTGAACAAAAGGCTTATTTGAAAAAAAAAAGTGCAATCTGTTGCACGTAAAAGCAACAGGCGCTATTGTTACTCTATCTCCACAGACAGATTGAGCCACAGAAACACAAAAACAAAAATTCTAAAACACATTCAAGAAAGGGTATATAATCAAACACTTATTACGGTTGTCTGTGCTGTGCTTTAGTCCTGTGTGAAATCTGCGGTGATGAATTCTAATTTTTGCTTTGAACTTGTTTTTTTTTATTCATTCTTTATCCTGTTAAACTGCAACTAAGCAGTTTGTCACAAGGATTTGAAAATTGGAACTGGTTGTACGAAGAATTCAGACAAGCGATTAAAGTTATATAATATTTTAACGGAAAATAATTGTTATATAAAAAAAATGATCTTATTAGTGAAGAATTCAGACTATCCCGTGATTTGTCACAGGTGTGCGCTACTACATAACTAAATATGAAGGAATTCATGGTTATTGCAAACACATTTTCTACTCTTTCTTTTCAAACAAATATTAATATTTTGAAAAAAAGGTGAAAATACTGAAAATAGCTCCATGGCGTATTATATTAAAAAAGAATGAAGAAAAGGAACATTTGCTTTTTTGAGCTGATGGTCAGACGGGCAGATGCAGCTTATGGCCACACCACACTCCACCCAGGAGGTGGATTGGGACATGCAGATGAACAGTCTTTGGCAGCTGTCACCCTCACTCTCGAAATCCAAGAAGAGCCCCACCAGCAGCCGGGTGCAGGCCACTCTGCCACCTTTGCTGGCTGTGAGGTAGTTTCTATAGTAGTTACACTGCCGTGGTCTGCTGATGGTGTACATGTGTCCGTCTGTAACTCCGCCAGGTGTTCCATCACTGCCGCGAGGGAACAGTCTGCTGCACTCCTCTTAGGGCAGAAGGGTCGCTGGCTTCTTATTACCCCACAGGTCCCACGCAGTGAGTGTGAATCCTCCCACAGAGTCCTGCGGCGTGTGCAGACAAACCGGTCGATAGCTCCTTCTGAAGAGGACCCTGTTAACAAGAAGAGTTTCTATAGTAGTTACACTGCCGTGGTCTGCTGATGGTGTACATGTGTCCGTCTGTAACTCCGCCAGGTGTTCCATCACTGCCGCGAGGGAACAGTCTGCTGCACTCCTCTTAGGGCAGAAGGGTCGCTGGCTTCTTATTACCCCACAGGTCCCACGCAGTGAGTGTGAATCCTCCCACAGAGTCCTGCGGCGTGTGCAGACAAACCGGTCGATAGCTCCTTCTGAAGAGGACCCTGTTAACAAGAAGAGTTTCTATAGTAGTTACACTGCCGTGGTCTGCTGATGGTGTACATGTGTCCGTCTGTAACTCCGCCAGGTGTTCCATCACTGCCGCGAGGGAACAGTCTGCTGCACTCCTCTTGGGGCAGAAGGGTCGCTGGCTTCTTATTACCCCACAGGTCCCACGCAGTGAGTGTGAATCCTCCCACAGAGTCCTGCGGCGTGTGCAGACAAACCGGTCGATAGCTCCTTCTGAAGAGGACCCTGTTAACAAGAAGAGTTTCTATAGTAGTTACACTGCCGTGGTCTGCTGATGGTGTACATGTGTCCGTCTGTAACTCCGCCAGGTGTTCCATCACTGCCGCGAGGGAACAGTCTGCTGCACTCCTCTTGGGGCAGAAGGGTCGCTGGCTTCTTATTACCCCACAGGTCCCACGCAGTGAGTGTGAATCCTCCCACAGAGTCCTGCGGCGTGTGCAGACAAACCGGTCGATAGCTCCTTCTGAAGAGGACCCTGTTAACAAGAAGAGTTTCTATAGTAGTTACACTGCCGTGGTCTGCTGATGGTGTACATGTGTCCGTCTGTAACTCCGCCAGGTGTTCCATCACTGCCGCGAGGGAACAGTCTGCTGCACTCCTCTTGGGGCAGAAGGGTCGCTGGCTTCTTATTACCCCACAGGTCCCACGCAGTGAGTGTGAATCCTCCCACAGAGTCCTGCGGCATGTGCAGACAAACCGGCCGATAGCTCCTGCTGAAGAGGTTCCTGTTAACAAGAAGACGGCGCCAAATAACACGTTCCATGCTATTAAATTTAGATGAAAGCAAACCCAGGCAAAACGTTTAACAAAACTACTCGTCATTCCTCGCCGGTAAAATGTCATGACCATGTTGGTGGAATGTCGTTTGGAATGTCGCTCGTGTCCTTCCCGGAATGGCGTGTCTTCCCGCAGGCTGCCCAATTGCAGCGTTTGCCAGGTCCAGATTGCAATATTTCCCTAGATTTGGGAGTCGAAATTTCCCTAGATTCCGGGGGTACTCCGTCCGGGGGGGGGGGGGGGAGTATTGAAAAAAAGTACTTGGTTTTTGATAACTTTCACATATTATTTGTAGTAATAAAAATACACGAATACCCAAATACGGCACATATACACCAGTACGTAGTCACTGTTTTTTTTTATTCTCTTTCTTATATGGCAATTATTTTTCTTATATGGCAACAGTGGCCGACAGTGGCAACACTGACACAACAAATTTGTCATTGACATTTTTCAAATGATAATTATTAAATACTTATCATTTCAAATGATGATTATAAAATACATAACATTTACATGATATTTACAAAGATCAGGTAATTATGGACTATTGTGAAATGACAGTGGAAATATTTGGCGAGAAAAAACCTGTACTATTACATGCCGAACAAAACCCAGAAGTTAAGTTAAAAATCATAAATAGTATTATCCAATTTGTCAACCAATGTTTTCTCTATTTTAAAATCCAAGCAAGTACTTGAAGACGTTTTGGAATGCAATATTCCGGATAATGTTTTCGTTGACAAACGGTTTCGGATTTATTTAGATTAATTGCTGAAAACAATCTCTCCACTGTTGCACTTGAGTGTGGCAAACACAGGATTGTTAAAATAAAGCCTAGGAAATTTAAGGGTGTCGTCGCCCAATTTAGTTTGACTGATTCTCAACCAAAATTGTAGTATTGAATGGCCTATGGGCGACGGGTCAAAATCAAAACATTGCAACTCTCTCCACTCTCTCATTTAAATCTCTCTCTCCTACCAGATTTGGAAATAACAAGAGCGATCGAGCTGCATTGTTTTGACTTGACATTAACCGGATCTATTACTTTTAAATGTTTTAATATTTGAACTGTTCTATCTCTAAAATTAAATCTTTTTAAAATTTGACTAGGTAACACCTTCAATATAAAATTCTAAACATCGTCTTCTTAAATCATCTAGGCTTTCAGAATCAATTTCAACCAGTCCGTTTGCTATTTTACCAGTCACCACACCACCCAAGTACACATCTTCTAATCTAAGAAAATAGCGCGGATTATTATGTTCAACGTCTACTAGCTGGGTCCGGTTTAAATAATTCGGTTCAATATAACAACCTAAAATGGTTTTTAAAGTTGATTCTACTCGGCTATATAGGAGATGGATTTTAATTTTTTCTGACTGCTTCTCTAAATTGAGATCGTAGAAAAAAGGTTAAGTAATTTCTAAAAAGTAAAAATACATTTTGACCATGGGATTTCTGAGTTTTTCCAATATTGATGCGGCCGCTGGAATGTTTTCCTGAAGATGAGCGTGTGTAAAGTATAAAACGAGTGCTTCGTATTGCTCTAGCAGTCTTTTCACAACTGCGACTAAGGATAACCACCTGGTCCGAGATGGGTGCAGAAGTTTGTGTGGTTTGAGCGACAGAAATTCTTGAAACTCGACTAACTCAGACTGTCGCTTGTAGCTATTTTTTAAGTAGGAATATATGTCCCTTGCTAAATCTTCCACATCTGATGGAATCTTTTCACATGCACTGTTAGCACACAAGTGAAAAGAATGACACACACATTTCATAATAAAAAGAGCTGGAATTTCATTTTTTAAAAGACTAGAAAGCGAATGCCTCGAACCCATCATCACATTGGCACCATCTGCAGCAAAGCCCACCATATTAGAAGCATAAGGGATATTGAGGATCTGCCCATGGATGGACACTGCAACGCTGTCCGAAACGTCGGCTAAAGAAGGAGTTAGCGCAACACGGCATAACACCCCAAAAACAAACAACAAAAATAAGGGATATTATGCTGGAGTGGGCTGCCACATCGGAGATCTATGTGTTAACAATATGAGCTACGCAGATGATATGGTTCTGATGGCACCGTCAATACGGGGATTAAGAATTCTCCTGAAAATCTGTGAGGAATTTGCTCACGAAACCAACATGATCTATAATGCGAAAAAAACAGCACTGTTGGTCATAAAACACGGGGAAGGCCCAAAAAACATTCCCCCAGTCTTTTTGAATGGTGAGATTCTGAAAACAGTAGAAACCACAAAATATCTAGGACATATCATCAACAACAAGTTAACGGATGATGAAGATATTGACAGGCAGAGGCGTGTACTGAGTATAAAATGTAACATGCTCAGTAGGAGATTCCGGCTCTGTAGTCCACGAGTGAAAAGGACGCTCTTCTTAGCCTTTTGCACCACCCTGTACACATGCGAGCTCTGGGCTAACTTCAAGAAAAGAACAATGGAAAGGCTTCGGGTTCAATATAATAACGCTTACCGATTGATGTTCGGACTCCCCAGGCACTGCAGTGCCTCCTCGATGTTAACAGAAGGGCGAGTTCCAGGATTTACAGCTCTGTTAAGAACCAGGATTGCAGGACTGAGGGAAAGGATAAACCATTCCAGAAACACTATTATCATAGAATCCCGTCTGACTTCAGGATCGAGCATTGAAGACCATTGGAGAAAGATACTTGCTCCCACAATCTTAGATCCGATGGATTCCCGTGATTCTCTGCTTTAACTTAATTTCATTTTTAATTTTTTAATCTCTTTTTATTTATTTTATTTATGTTACTCTATGTAAATATTATTTGTACTTATATCATCTATGGGATGTGTGGGATTGCACTAACCTCCCCACATCCTGGAATAAAGAATTTATTATTATTATTATTTTTATTAAAAAAATCTTTAATTTCATTAAACATACTATCAGCAGTTGCGGAAGGCACAGGAACTAAATTCAAAAATGAGTCTACTATTTCGTTAATGCTACTATCAAAAACTCTAATTACTAAGGCTAAATGCTTTACGCTGCTAATATCGGTGGACTCATCTACAATTAAAGAAAATTTATTTTTCCTTAACAAATTACAAACTTTTTCAAAGCCACTGCCCCCCATTACGTTATTCACGATTGCAGTACACTTTGTTCTGGGGCATGTTACCTTTTTATCAATTGCAGAGTCAGGATAAAGAACTTGGTTTAATTTACTTAACTAAAATGTTAATCTGCGGGTAGTAAAAATTAAAAGGATAAGTTTCACATCTCAAATATTAATCCTGCTTGATTATATAGGGCGCCAGCTCTTCCCAAATATCTTGTGAAGAACAAATTTATATTATTTAAAGTAAACCATTTTGTAAAATCTAATTAGCATGATGACAATCGCTCACGTTTTTAATGGCGCAAATCTCTCTGGAATCTGTTCCGTGACGTACGTCCTGACAGTTGTCCGAATTCCCTAGAACTGGCTTGCAATCTCAGATGTCTATGATTAAGTACCCGGCCGTGGCTGTGTTCACAATTGCACGCTTCTTGAGTTAATTAGTTCTTCCAAGCGCTTGACAACGGGGCGAGTAGTTTCAAATCGTTACATTACTCCCTTCCCTCAAAAAAAAATTTCCAAGGAAATTTGAGGCCCTCCTGGCGCCTTTACACATCTCAAGACAGGAAGCTTGCTGATCATGCCAATAGGTGATATGCTCTGGAAGAATTGATTTCAGAATGTATCCTTGAAACCAGGTAATTTGTATCCAATATGAAGGTCACGTACAGGGTCCAGGTCTTGAAGGCAGAAGTGGTGATTATCAGCTTAGAGGTTTGTTTGGTGATTGTATGAAGGCGAAACTCCTCCTCCTAATCTGGCCATGATGAATTTTGAAACTGCTGGGATGAGCATCCAAAGAGTGTACAGATGAAAGCCGAAGATCAATGTAGAAGAAGAAAGTTGAAGTTCAATTTTGATAGTCTTCTTGATATTGTCCAGTGCAGATGACAGGTCCATTTTGTATAAAGATGTCCATATGAATATGAAGTTCTTCCTTCCATGTAGATTGTAATTGTTTTGGCCAAAAGCAGCAATGAATTCCACCGGGCAGTATATGTTAAGGTCTTGAATTTGTAGTGATGATTGCGATTTAACGTTGATGTTAATTCTTGATGTTGCGAAGACTAAGCTATACTATAAAATGGTTTACTGATGAAAATTAGAAAAAAATTTAAGTTAGAACTGATTGTTTAGTTATAAAGTTATAAATTGAAGTTTCAAAACAGCCCACCTAGATGTCACTCCTCTAAAATAGAATGATATTTTAAATATCTTTATAAATAAATTTTATTATAATTTTACTAACAAGTTATTTCAAAGTTTAAAAATTTAAGCTGTTAACTGTGAAATAGATATTAAGATTTCTATATGAAGATGAACATTATTATCTTTCCTATAGATCTGAGTGAAAATAAGTTTTGTTTTTGATATTGATAAAATTTGAGACATAAATTAGCTTGTGAATAAACAAATTCTGTAATACCCCATTGTAGTATAGTATAAATCAAAATTTAAATTTTCAGTTAAAATGTAATCCGATGATGAAATTAGCAGTAAGATTGAATTATTCTTATTCTATTTTGTAAATCTCTAAGAATAAAGAACCAATTAACATTCCATGATTCGATCAAGAACAAGGTATTGATTGAATTATCGAATGCTAGTTCGACTTGTTGAGGTCATTCCGAGCTCAAGAATGGCCCCCGCAACCCGAAGAAGGAAGCTTTATTATCTTTAAAATAAAATTAAAAGTAAACCGACGTTGGCATATGCCACATGCATTTTTTTGTGTTGAGGATTTCAAATCTCTCTATTTAATTAATTTATATTTATTTTTATTCTAATTTGTAAAGATAAAAAACAACATAAAATGTGAATCCAAAAAAAAAAAAAACCCAAATGGATAAAATAAGCACTACCAAAAGAAATTACATAGAAAACCGTTGGCAGGGTTTCATAACTTCCTAAAGTTACTAAATAGATATTCTAAGCATCTGATTGCTATCATGTGATGAAAATAGTAACCCAATGCCAAAGATTCTTAATGAACTCTTCGGTTTGCCTTCTAACTCAAAGCAACATAATAAATAGTACTAACTATAAATCATTTAATCTATTATAAGAAAATTGTAACCAATATCCAGCAGATCCTGCAAGGAATATACATACTCATTTGATACTATAGATTAATGAATGGGATAACCCAAATTAACATTAATAATTTGATAAATATAGGCACGGTATTGTACCACATGCAATTGAAAATGCACTATTTCTCCAGCTTATAGTATGTAACATCCCCAAAGGGCATAAAAAACTTATTAATAATAGCATAATAATACAGAACAAGACAACGAAACACAAAACCCAACCGTATCCTTCTATAAACTATCTTGAAGATACGCCCACCATTCCGGACTAGCAAGCGCATCTTGAAAACAGTTAATTACATAACCATTTCAAAATGAATATTATAAAAGTACATATGAAAATCATCAAAATCCCAAACGGATGTACAATGTACTCATACACATCCAAACTTAATATTTGATGACTTGAATATATAAATTTACAAAATTTAGTATTATGTACATTCATATGCACACATTCAATGCGCAAGGGTAAGGGTAGGTCACCCTTGCACACTGAACAAGTATAAAAATAGCAAAATACATATATTAGTAATACCTGGACACGGACAAACAAAATAACATCATAAACAAATATAAAATTGCATTCAATGTGAGAACATAAGTTTTAGTCATGCTCTCACGTTAAATGGAATCTTTTAATCGCTTCCACTATTGCGCATAATGGAAACAAAAGTATATAAAATAATTAAAATACCCTCCTGACCTACACGACGTTAATCTGAGATTTCATGTTTGATTATATCCTTAATGTGAAAGGTTCCCACAGGTTTTCCATTTAAATCAGCTAAAATGTAAGCAACTGGAGACAATTTCTTAATGATTTTGCTGCGAATAAACTTGGGAGCTAATTTCGCTGAAAAATACTTACTAGCGTCTGAAAGAACGAACGATCGGCGCCAAACGATGTCACCAATTTCATATTGTATGTCCCTACGACGTAGATTATACTGAGTTTTGTTCTTTTCATACGACTGCCTTAGAGACGTACGAACCTGTGAAAAAATATCGTTCAATTCGTCCAAATCCGAAGCCCAAGAATCCCGTGCGGCAAATCTGATATCTTCGGGGTTGAAGTCTGAAGACTTGTAGTCGTTTCCTGAAATAATAATTTCCCTACCAAAGTTCAAGAAAAAGGGAGTATATCCGGTTACCTCATGTACTGCCGTGTTAAGAGCGCGCAGGAGCGCCGAGAAATTTTAACGATAGGTATTTGTAAAAATTATTTCTATTTCGTTCATTTCAGCGGGGACAGAGAAAGCGCTATCGGTGTATTGGTGAACCCCAATGCGTGTGTGTGCGTGGCTGCAGGTGTTCGCATCATATTATCGCGATCAGTTCTTATTATTTCTTCTTCTTCTTATTATTATTTCATTTACTGTTGTTCTTTTATTCCAAAAATTAAGTAGGTGCCTAGGTACATATTCGTAATAAAATAGCGAGGTCTACATTATTTAATATTGTATTGTACTTAACTTTATTATTATTATTACTTACTACAAATATGTACGTAGATACATTTATTTTGCCTCCGTGGTTGTGGGGTAAGGCTCTCGACTTCGAGTCCGGAGGTCTCGGATTCAAATCACGGCGTGCGCAAGTAAATTGATTTTAATTAATTTATGTTGTTTCACAATATTAAAAATAATATTCATTAAAAAGAATATTAATTAAATATAATATAAAATAATTGTCTGGAGAAATAATGATACACGCGGCAACTTAGTTACGGCCAAATCAGCTATCAGCTTACAGGGTTTTGTAATACTAGTCCAATTAAGTCGCCAATTGGGGAATCCACAGTCTCACTGGCTCCAGACGGGAGCAGTTCGGACTCTTGTGCGGTATTCACATAAAAAAAGTCACGTCGCAACTCGCAACTAGAGCGCCTGCTGTTCGCTCATCACCTCAGTCACATCGCGACTTGTGCGTAGTTATATACATGTGACTTCCTGCTCCGAGCTCATCTTCTGCACACGCACAAGTAAATGAGACTTGTGGGTGCGTGTATACAGGTTGTGGATATAAAATATTTGTTTTCGGAGATATCAAATATAAAGCACGAACACACCAACTGCACATTTTCCGATTTAAAATTTGTGAAGGAACGACGAAATAGTCTTCTAAGCCAGTATGTTTTCGAGTGCAAAATGTGCAAGAAAATAGAATACGTACACTCCGAAGACCCGAAACGGAAAATGTCTATAAATACTGCTGTCGTCGAAGGAGTGATGTGTACAGGAAATGGGTATTCACAATGGAATGAAATTTGTGGGGTTTTAAATATGCCAAATATGGATTGTAAGACTTACACGAACATAGAACAATGTTTAGCGCCAACAATTGAAGAATGTGCCTTAGAAGAAATGATCCCAGCTGGTGAAGAAGAAAAAAGGCTAGCCATTTTTAACGGTGACGTAGACGAGGGTGGCTATCCTTTGGTAACGGTGGTTGCAGATGGCTCCTGGGCAAAGAGGTCGTACAAAAGTGGATTTAGCTCCTCATCTGGCGCAGGGTGCATAGTTGGACTACGAACTAAAAAGGTTTTATTTCTGGGAGTGCGAAACTCATACTGCTGCATATGTGCTAGAGCTACTAAACTACACATAGTTGCTTCTGAGCACAGGTGCTTCATAAACTGGCGTGACAGTGCTAATGCCATGGAAGCCCACATTATAGCAGAAGGGTTCTCGAGAAGCATGGAAATGCATGGATTGAAATTTAACAAACTAGTTGGTGATGGCGACTCCAGCATCATGAAAAAAATAATGCAACAAATGCCATATGGTCCTAACCTTATAGTACAAAAAATAGAGTGCAAAAATCACTTACTCCGCAATTTTTGCAACAAAATGAAAGCACTTGGAAAAAAAACCAACAACGCTAAAGGCTTTGTACCAGTTCATATAAGGAAAAAGGTTGAAGCAAACGTTTTACGCATGAGAAGAGCTGTAGTTGGAGCAATAAATTACAGGAAAGAGCAAGAAAACACAGTACAAAGTGATAAAATAAAAAAATTGAAAATGGACATAAAAAATACCGCAAATCATGTGTTTGGTGATCATAAAAATTGTGCATCGTACTATTGCAAGCCGGAGAAGTATACTGATGATCCAAATTTAGTAAGCGATCTTCGAGATTGTGGAATATGGACTGATATCCAACAATTCTTATTGTCTCTAATAGCAAATGCAGAAAGTCTTATTATTGACGTGACAAATAACACTGTGGAGCAATTCAACAACGTTATCGCCAAATTTATAGGTGGAAAAAGGGTAAATTTTACTACAAGAGGATCTTACCAAGCAAGATGTTTTGGAGCAGTAGCTTCGTGGAATAGTGAATTGGCAACCCATTCAAGAATACAAAAGAAAATCCAAGGCCACAGTCCCGGCAAATACACGAAGCACTTTATAGAGAGAAAACGACGTTCGAAGGAGAATACACAAATGTGTCGAAAAAAAAACTAAAGTATAATGAAATTACGACAGAAAAAAGAAAAAAAGTTACAGGGCCCGATGAAAATTATGGTCAATTGGAATTAGAACCAGATATGCCACCTGAAATATTTGAAACGAAAAAAGAGGAATTTCTCAAAGAATTATCTTCAACGAATAAGGAAGAGCTCGAACGGAATACGGTAGGCCAAAGCAATAACAATCTCTGGGCAATTGAAAGACGTAAGCGGATAACGGCGTCTAACTTTGGAAAAATATATAAGCTTCGGCAAAAAACTTCAGTTACGGGAGTATTAAACTCTTTACTGTACTCACAATTCAAAGGAACTATGGCCACAAATTATGGAAAAGAAAATGAAAGCCTAGCAATAGAGCAATTTTCAAAAAAAACAAGTTTGCAGGTATCCGCTTGTGGGCTATTTATCGATAAAACCAAAAACTTTTTAGCGGCAAGTGCGGATGGCCTTATCGGTGAGGATTCTATAATTGAAATTAAATGCCCTTATAGTATAGCAAATATGTCACCAGAAGAGGGAATTGCACAAAAGATAATTGATTACTGTAAATTGGAAGACCATTCTTTAACATTAAAACGGAATCATAATTACTTCTACCAAGTACAAGGCCAGTTACATATTACTCGTCGTAATTATTGTTATTATGTTGTGTGGAGTCCAAAAGGTTTGCTGTATGAAAAAATTGAGAGG
Source organism: Hesperophylax consimilis (assembly GCF_061612785.1). Lineage (NCBI taxonomy): Eukaryota > Metazoa > Arthropoda > Insecta > Trichoptera > Limnephilidae > Hesperophylax > Hesperophylax consimilis. Next base: position 113,602 of record NW_028301311.1, on the reverse strand, counting down.
GACGATGAAATCTGGCAAAAAATCGTTCCACTGTTAGAAAATTTCTACCACCAATGCCTTTTACCAGAAATATTTGACGGTCGCATACCAAGAAATTTACCGGCGAGGGAAAGGTCTGGACCATAAATTGTTTTAATTTCATTGTGTAGATGTTAAACAGTATTTTTTTTTACAATAAAGCGTTTAAAAACAAAAAATATTAGATCATTGAAGAAGATTGAAAATGTCAAGTGATGTAGGAGGTATTCCCAAAAGTGCATTTTTCTGTAATAATATAACGTATTAAAAAAGTTAAATAAAAACTAAACTAGTTATGTGTATGTACCTAATATGTAGCACAATAAACAATATGGTGCCTCTTATACATAGATTTCAATATTTATTTGTATAATATGATATTATAATAACATAATCGATTCAACAACATGTGGTAGATGCATGTACCACTGAACATACGCTGTACCAGCATTCCATCAAACGATCAGTGGTGTATGTACTTACCATCACACATTTTCTTGTAAAATATAATTATTTTTTTTTTTAAATCTAGAACAATATATTTAGTCAAATATAAAAGTTTTTTTTGGTTCGGTAGTTGTATCTTAAAAAAAGTGTCCTATAAAGGGATAATATTATGTTGAGTACAACCTTCAAAAGTTATCAAAAAATATTTTGATTAATTTTTGTGTTCCATATCCAACTCGGCAATACGGAACGGAATCATCTCGGGGTCTGTCTGTAACAGGTGTTTTTTTTTCAATTTTCTTCCATTAATTTATTTGACGTAAACAAATTAAATTTGTCACAATAACTTTAGTAAATAAGCTCGGTAAGTATTGGCACACTCAAGATAAGTCACCAAACAGAAAAATAATTTAAAAAAAACATCGATAACTCGGGACATGACAACACTAGTGGACTAGTGTATCGATATAATTATTGAGAATGTCACATCACTTCGTTGACTGTATACGTATTCAACAAAACCCTCTCCGCCCCCCCTCACCCCCGAATACTGAGAGAAAGGGACACATGCACCTCAGCCTGATAATACCTAAATAAAATTGTCAAAATCGAGGTTTTGTAGTCCTCATTTTTCTACTCCAAACCTGAACCGATTTCCAAGATTTTTTTTACCAAATGTATTGGAAGAAAACATTCTATGTCTGTACGTTTTGCTTTTTTTAAAAATACATCGTTTTATTTGTATACTGAACGTTTGTTGATGGCGTTAAAAAAAGACAATTTTAACAATTTTTGAAGGGTTATAACTCCTATAAAAAGTAACTTATCAAAAAAATCAAAACGTACCGACACGCTTGCGGTCAATATTCATATTATGTAAAAAAAATGTTTTCTCTAGTGTCAAAATCCAGAGAGGGAAATGAGGAATACGTTTGTATGGAAAAAATACCACCCGGTTTCCTCTTAATAGCGAGTTCAATTTCATCTAGACAATCTGCCCATCTCCGATGATCACCACCGACGTACGAGCTAATAGCAGACACTAACACTCTGTTAATCCTTTCAACCGGATTATTTTGCGGATGGTATCTACAGTTGTAAAAGAGGTGTCTTATATGAAACTTGCTAACTAACGCTTTCATGTCTTTTGAAATATATTGGGGACCATTATCCAGAATTATTGTATCAGGCACCCCAAACTTGTAAAATATCTCATTTTCCATGATCTCAACAATATTCTTTCCAGTAGCTTTTCTTAATGGGAAAAGTTTAGAGTATTTTGTAAAGAAGTCAGAGATTACTAACAAATATGTATGGCCTTTTTTGTAGGAGCTGGGGAAAGGACCTAATAAATCTGTGGCAATCATTTGCCAAGGACGTTGAACCAATTTGGGATCACCCATTAGACCTGGTGGTAACTGATTCGTACTCTTATGACCCAAGCAAGTGTGACATTTGCTAATGAATGAGTTTACGTCGGCCGCCATCTTCGGCCAGTAATATTTCTGACTAATTCTATTCAAAGTCTTCATAATACCAAAATGAGCACACGAAGGAGGTACATGATATTGTGTTATTATATCTTTCCTAGACTCTTTAGGTACCACTTCTTTCCAGTCATACACTCTGTGTAGCGCTTCCATACTCTGTATGTGTTTGTACAATACTCCATTATCAACTTTCCAAGCATGAAATTTATTTGGAAAAGCTAGAACATTTCTACACATTTTATCGTACCACGATTCTTTGGTTGGTGAAGTTTGTCCTACTACAGCTAATTCTACGGGATCACGTGATAATGCGTCAGGTACTATATTATCTTTTCCTTTACGGTGTTCTATAATAAAATTGTATTGCTGTAACCTGACAGCCCATCTTGCTAATCTGCCTGTAGGAGATTTAATATTCACTAACCATTTTAGACTGTAATGATCTGTTATTATTTTAACCGGTATGACAGAACCTTCTATGTAAGCCCTAAATTTTTCCAGAGCAAAAATCATTGCATTTAGCTCTTTCTCTGTAGTTGAATGATTTCTCTCTTGAGCACTCAGAGACCTACTAATAAATGATATAGGGTGTTCTCTACCCGAATCGTCTACCTGCGTCAGGACCGCCCCTATCCCGGTGTTGGATGCGTCGCATGATATGATGAAAGGTTTTTCAAAGTTAGGACAAGCTAAAACAGGTGCGCTCACTAAAATATCTTTAAGTTTTTTAAAAGCTATATCTGCCTGACTGTTCCATTTAAATTTGTTTCCCGTAAATTCCTTTCTTGTTAAATTATGTAACGGAGCTGCTATTATGGAAAAGTTACAAATAAACCTTTTATACCAAGATAATATGCCTATAAAACGTCTTAAGCTTTTTTGCGAGTTCGGTATAGGAAAATTCAATCGCGCTAGAAAATAGATTATTGGTACTTACACCACGAGAATCTGCTAGTTCTTCTACACGTTCTATGAAATTGCGTACGCATGTGGATCCGTCAAAAACCAGATTCCATTTGTGCACGGGGAATGGCTTGCAGGAAGAGGATTGCGTTTCCGCCTGTCCCTCCGGCGAAGCTTCATTTTTATTCAGCATTGTCACAGAATCCTGAATCTTGGCCTGACTCCTCGTAACAATTTGCGGTTCCGACATGACGTGAAGAAACTATGCTATGTAGGTATGAAATAAATAATTAGCACATGTACCAAATATACACGACGACAATAATCTTGCCTCGTACCAAAAAAAAAAAAAATTTGACTACAGCGTACTGTAAGTCAATAAACAGTGAAAAACGCAGAGCGCTAGAGTTCTAGAGGGGACACTCAAATATATAAAATTTGTAGAATGATTATTTAATGGAATATCATCACGAAACAGATCCCCGGAGCATCAAAACCGCGAGCGACTGTCATCATAAATTCACAAATTAGCAAGATTAACACTTGAGATTTTTAACTACACTAAAAAACATTGAGCACAAATTTACATCCTACCCACAAAATAACACATCACTAGGTTTAAACCACGTTGGGAGGCCAAATGTACCGAGATTTATTGGTGTGTAATTTCTGAAAAGTGTGTAAACATAAAACTCATGTGTTGCACAATATTAAATAAGGGAATCAGAAATCAAAGAATTGCGTGAATGCTGAGAACAAAATTTATTGAGTTTAATTATCAAAATACTCATCTATTAAATTACATTAATATCAAGTTAAATAGCAAGAGACTCTACGTTCATTATTAAGATCAGGGCATGTTCAGATCGTTAAACAAAATCTGACTAGTGATGCGAAGATACAATACTAAAATGTTAATCTGCGGGTAGTAAAAATTAAAAGGATAAGTTTCACATCTCAAATATTAATCCTGCTTGATTATATAGGGCGCCAGCTCTTCCCAAATATCTTGTGAAGAACAAATTTATATTATTTAAAGTAAACCATTTTGTAAAATCTAATTAGCATGATGACAATCGCTCACGTTTTTAATGGCGCAAATCTCTCTGGAATCTGTTCCGTGACGTACGTCCTGACAGTTGTCCGAATTCCCTAGAACTGGCTTGCAATCTCAGATGTCTATGATTAAGTACCCGGCCGTGGCTGTGTTCACAATTGCACGCTTCTTGAGTTAATTAGTTCTTCCAAGCGCTTGACAACGGGGCGAGTAGTTTCAAATCGTTACATGTTGTACTGTTGCGTTCTACACAACTATGTGAGGAGTAGAGATGGTATAAAATATAAAGATAATTTATATACTGCACCAATGACTAGTCTCAATACCTTGCATGGAGGAAGAGGGGCACCGTCATCTTTAAATATCAATTCGCTCATTACTTCGTGAACGATGGGAGTGTTTCATGGCAAGATTCAAAAATATAATAATATTACAGGTCTTTTCTCCACTTCATCAATAAATAAGTCTGTGTCGAAGCGATCCATAGCTAGCTCAGGCGTGCTCTCGTTGTGACGTGTTGATCGCGCGGTGCCCGCAACGCTACTGAACGCTGAGGAAGATCTCCATAGTAATAAAACCACCGCACGATTCTATTTTCTAGCGGTTGAGTGGCATTAGCGTTAGTTCAGACACGGCGGATTCCGCGCGGATGCAAACCGAGAGGTTCCCATCCGCGCGGATTGAAAGTGTTCAGACACGCGCGGTGAGCGTGAGGAGTGGGGTAGGGTGACAGGGTGACGGCCGCTTCATTTCAGTAATGGAAGTCGAAGAAGCAATATGTGTGTACTTACTCCTAAAAAAAAAAAAAAACGAAAGTATTGGGTGCATCCAATTTTGCGTGATCGGCTCACCCATGGTCAGTTTATGACTTTATACCCAAAGTTGAGGAATTTTGAGTCTAAATTTTTTAACTATTTAAGAATGTCTACAAATTCGTTTGATGAATTACTTGAAACGATCAGTGAACAAATTGCGTTTTCTGATACCCATGTGAGGTCGCGCGTGTCAAAAGAAGAAAAACTCGTGATTACTTTAAGGTAAGGTCTTTATTTTTACATAATATCAGCATATATATATTTTGTATGATAGAAGACTGTGAGTCAGTGCTAATGCTTGATGAAGGAGATGGAGACGCTGGTGGGATTGTATATCCAGTTAAATATCCTAGTGGGTTCGAGTACTGTTGACTCTGCAAAAATCCTGTATTAGGCATGTTTTGTTGATTTATTATACGAACCGGCGATGGTAATATCTGCCCCTTCTCTATTACCTTGAGCAATTCGATTTTGGTAGCCAAACGCTTGTTTTCTGGAACTTTTTTTAGTTCCTTGTACAGCGATAAACAAAAAAGCTTATCATCATCTTGATTAGAAATATTATCATTGATTTGTCTCTGTATTTTATCTCGTGACTGAATACTCTCTTCTAATATGCTAGCCAATCGATCTTCTGATGCCATTTTAATTTTCTTTCTTTTATTGGGCAGGGAGCGTATTTCACGTGCGTTGACAAAATTGTTTTGGTCTTTGTTAATGTCTTCACTTTCCTCAGTTTTCGCTTCTTCTATGTTTGTTGTTGTTTCTTTGTTTTCTACCGACTTTTGAAGAAAAGAAAGCCGTCCAAAATACATGTATTTTGAACCTTTACATGCACCTGAACCAGAAGGAATTGATTTTCCTTTCTTGAATTCCTTATTGTAAGCATCACGTATGTTCTTCCACTTTTTTTTGCAATGATATACCTGAAAAAAATATCACTATCGTTAAGGAATTGTTTAGTCTTGTAAATTTGTGTTGTTATTAACATATCTGGGTACTGGTTGTTCCTTTGGAGAACTTCATTACAACTTTCGTCTTGGCAAATCTACAATTACGGGAATTGTCCGTGAAGTATGTCAAGCTTTGTGGAAAACAATCGCCAAAAAGCTCATGCCCGAACCAAGTGAAGACACGTGGAAGAAAATAGCTATAGACTTTGAAAAGTCTGCAAATTTCCCGAATTGCATAGGCGCCATCGATGGCAAGCATATAAGGATTACAATGCCTAAAGATTCTGGATCTTTGTATTATAATTACAAATACTTTTTTTCTATAGTGCTGCTGGCACTTTGTGATGCTAACTATTGCTTTACTTTTATTGACATTGGATCGTATGGAAAAAGCAGTGATTCTGCAATATTTAAAAATTCAGTATTTTATAAAAGATTAATAGAAAAATCATTACATATACCAAAACCTACACCAATATCTAACACAGATCCTACACCATTACCATATGTTATAGTTGGCGATGAAGCGTTTTGTTTATCGGAAAATTTAATGCGACCCTATCCAGAAAAAGGGTTAACATATGAAAAAAGAATTTTTAACTATAGGTTATCTAGAGCCCGACGTAATATTGAGTGCACTTTTGGGATTTTAGCAAACAAGTGGCGTATTTTTCATAGGCCTATAAACGTTAACATAGACTTTGCCGAAGACATAATAAAGGCATGTTGCGTGCTACACAATTTTGTTAGAAACAGAGATGGTATGCAGTATGAAGATACTTTATACACTGCGCCAATGAGTAATCTTAATAGATTACATGCAGGAAGAGGTACACCGTCATCTTTAAACATTAGAGATAGATATGCTAATTACTTTGTAAATGATGGTCGTGTAGAATGGCAAGACACAAAAATATAATCTTACGTATAAGTTGGTATCTATCACAAAGAATGTAAACTACTTAACTTAACATGTAAAATAAATAAAAATTATTAACCAAAAAGTGCCTTTTTTTCTAATGAATCCTCGTTTTCACAGAAAAATTCCACTAGCTCCTGCCAAGCTCCATTTTTGACAATTTTATTAGAATACTCTGCGCACTGGATGTCCCACAAAGCTGGTCGTTTTTCCACTTCGTCAATGAATAATTCGGTGTCGAAGCGATCCATTGTAACACGACCGATACGCGCGGATTTCACGAAGCAACTGAACGCGCCGATGCACGTCATAGAAATAGATCCGCGCGGCGTCCGCGCGAATTCATTTTCTGGCGGTCGAGTGGCGGCTACCGCGCGGATGCGTGGTCCGCGCTGTATTGTATGAACGTTCTAGTAGGATGCCATATTATTAAGATCCGCGCGGTCGATCCGCGCGGTTTGCATCCGCGCAGAATCCGCCGTGTCTGAACTAGCTCTAAGGCTTCCTTCACACGGGACACTCTGTGTCCGGATTCTGTGTCCGGACTCAGAATCTTGAGCCACTGGGCACCCAAATCCGCGGGACACTGCAGGGACACGCTGTGGCTCTGACGTCATCCAAAACCATCCTTTTTATCTGTATTCTTCACTCGTCAGTCAACATGCTTGAGCCAGAGGAGATGGTTGCACTTGTATGTATAATTTCAAATTGTTTAAAAAAAAAGAAAATAAAACGTAAAAGAAAATTATGGGTACATCCAATTATATCCAGCAGACAGGGAAAAGGGATTTTTCATACTGTTTTTAATGATCTATTGGAAGACGAAAAAAAATTTTTCAATTACTTTCGAATGTCAATTTCATCATTTTTTGAACTGTATGAGAAATTAAGGATTCCGCTGACATTTCAAGATACAAATATGAGAAAATGTATCCCTGGAAAAGAGAGACTAGCTGTGACTATTCGGTAAGTAAAAAAACAAATACTTGTTTAATTTAAAAACTTATATTTTTATAAAATAATAAACAAATAGAATACTAGATACATAAGTATTGAAAACTGTGCATTAATTAAGTAGGGAAATTATAGAATCATCAGACTCAGCAGTCATTGGTGAGGGTGTACATGTAGACTGAAGAGATCTGTTATCACCAGTCTGTGAGTAGTGAACCATATTTCCAGTTTCATTAGAATAACCAAAAGGCGCAACTTGCGATTGATGAGGCACTCTTGCAGGATAATGAAAATTTGGAGGTGAATTCATAGGAAAAGATGGAAAATGTGTTTGTGTGGGAGGGAGGGGGGGACTAGGTGCGTTATATTTTGCCAAAACTTGAAGGAGATCAGACTTAGCAAAAAATTTTTTATGTTCTGGAACAGATTTCAAATGGGCATGAAGTGAGAGCAAAAATAATTTATCATCATCTTCCTCGTCTTTCCGCAAACGTAAATTCATTGACTCCCTCAAAGTTTTGTTGAGAGCTGCTAATTGATCCTCGCTCTCAACCACATTTTGTTTCCTTTTTCTACTTTTACTTCCTGCAGAAGAGCTTTCGGGCTTATCTGTAGACGTCCCTGCCTGAGGATTAGTTGCAGCGTCGTCCTGAAGAAATTGTGTCGACTGCTCATCAGTTCCTTCGTCAACTGGTTCCAAACTTGATTCAGTACTACTTTTCTGAATGGCAGGTTTTAAAAAGCTTAGAATATCGAAATATACATAAGTTTTTCGGCTCGATGCTGCATCACCTGACTTACTTTGTTTTTGTTTTGCTAGTTCCCTTGAATAACTATTTCTCAGACTCTTCCACTTTCTTTGTATTTCAGCACCTAAAAAATATTGAATTTTGTTTACAATTATAATTAAGACATGTTTATACAAAGTTTAAACAAAATACTGCGTTTTGACGCAATCAATTCTTTTGTTTCAGATATTTGGCTGTCGGGTGTTACTTTTCGGACATGTTCTACACCTACAGAATTGGCTTATCAACAATTTCCAAAATTGTGCACCACACTTGTCTACTGATCTGGAATTTAAGATCTGAATGGATTCCTTTACCAACTGAAGAAAAGTTTAGGAATATCGCAGAGGGGTTCAAGCGAAATGCCAACTATCCAAATTGTATAGGAGCACTAGATGGTAAACACGTTAGGATAATTAAACCCGCTAATTCAGGGTCTCTGTATTATAATTATAAAAAATATTGTTCAATTGTTTTACTCGCAGCTTGTGACAGCAACTATCTTTTTACTTATGTCGACATTGGATCGTATGGAAAGGATTCGGACTCAGGTATATTTCAAGAATCCCATCTTTGGCGAGAAATACAATCAAATACATTGAATATTCCTGCATCAGTAGCTATAGGAAGTAATCAAAATGAAAAAATTCCATTTGTTTTTGTAGGAGATGAGGCATTTGGTTTATCTAAACATGTTATGAGACCTTATCCTGGAAAATGCCTAAGTGTGAAGAAAAGGGTGTTTAATTACCGTTTAAGTAGAGCACGAAGACATATTGAATGTGCCTTCGGAATACTTTCCAATAAATGGCACATTTTTCACCGGCCGATAAACGTAGAAGTAGATTTCGCTAATTATATAATTAAAGCATGCGTTGTTTTACACAATTTTATAAGAACAAGAGATGGGTTTAACTTTGATGATACCCTAACCTGCCCAGGGTTATTAGATATTCCAGATGAACCCGACAATGGTAACCGCCGGGTGCAACCAATGAAAATCAGAGAATCGTTTGCTGACTATTTTGTTGGTGAAGGGAGTTCGCCATGGCAGAACAACAGAATTTGACTATTTTTGTGTATTTTTATATATTTACTTCAAAATGTTGCATTTATTTAGCCCACATAATTTCACTAAGTAGTAAATTAATTTATGCACATAATTAATTTAAAAAAATGTTTCTTTCTTTACTTATAATATTCCTGATGTAATTTTCATTTTATTATTAAAGTTTATTTACTTATATTGAAATAAAAAATCAACAAAAAAGTGTACAATTATTATTACTTACTTTTTTCCACTTTCTTGTCTTGTGGGAGTTCCTCAAAACCTTCTTCCATCTCAACAAAAACTTCCAGCCAGCACTTTTGCTTAACTATTTTATTGCTGTATTCAGCTAAGTTATTATCCCAGATCGCTGGTCTTTCCCGAACCATTTCAATGAACTTTTCTATATCGAAACTCGCCATAATGTAGAAATAAAATAAATAAAATGAAAACAAAATAAATATATAACAGAGAAGCGAATGAAGAGTTGTGTCCCGTGAGTTAACTTTTGTTGTCTTCTTAGTGTTAAAAAAAAGAATATAACTTGTGGATGATTTATCCTTTATTAATTAATTTAAACAATACAACTTAAAATATGTAAGTACAATTTCAAAGGGAAACTATTAAGTGAACAATACGACAAGCAAGTGCTTGGATTCGATACACGGAATGGAGTCGTCTGGAAGCTGGAGTTGGGGTTTATATAGTCCATGCTGGTGCGGTGGAGTGGGGCGTCATCTTCCTATTTTCGGGCTGCGTGTCAAAGTGTCAATGTGTCATTCCGATAATGGGGTTATTGTACCAGTGCACGTGGAACACGTGGTCTTTCTTAAATCGATCCTTTGTTTTGGGATTGCTGCGCGTGTGGCCGCGTGTTGTTTTAAGTTCATCTAAATGTTCGTTTGTTTATTAATGGTCTTCTCCAAGTAGCCGTAGAAGGGTACGTGTTGATATGTCGTTTCAGGGATTGTGATTAGAGTATATCGTCCCGGTGATTGTCCTTGTCCGGATGCAACTGCTATCCATAAACTATTAAGGTTTAATAGTTTATTTTAGGCGAGATGAAGTGCTGGTTGTAATGGGCGTGCTGCGATGTCTTCCTGTAGGTGAGGGTCGTCTTGGGTGGTTAACTCCCCCCCCCTAAAATTGAAACTCCTTCGCACTGTGAAGGGTTTATATCTTCTCCAAAGGATATATCCGATGGCCGTAATTATCAAGCAGCTGGTAAGTGTGATGTGTATAGTTCCTTCAAATCCCGTCGTGGTGGTAGGGATATCGAATTCTCTGCGTGGTTCTTGTATTTCATCTACATGTAGGATGGGTAGTTTTAGTACATGTAATTCTTCCTTTGAATATGTGATGAGTAATGTTTCTTGGTTAACGATTCTTCCCATAGTGAAGGTTTTGCCTTGTATACTGCACTCGTCATTTGTTACAAGTACAGATTTGGAAATTACTATATTTTGTTGGTGTTGAGGGCATTGTGCTTGTAATGCTGTTGGTTCGTTGCGAAACAGGTACATCATATTATCTCCAATGACATGTGTATATTCTTCTGGACATATAATCTGGCGTAGACTACAGTTTTGTTCGCTGTGGTTTTCTAGTACGGTAGTTGTGCAGTCATCAATAGAGTTGAGTTCCTTGTTGCATATGCTGAGGCTGTCTGTAATAACTTGGCACTTGTGTGCATTATACATCTGCTTTCCATCTCTCAATAATCGTCTCGGTAGGAGGTGGGGTTGGAAACATTTATTGTTAGTTTTGGAAATGATGGGAATTATTTCGTTATACATATAAACGGTGCGTTCTACTAAAGTTAGAGAGAGAATAAAGTGTAAAGTTTGTTTAACTTTAACGAATTTAACTTGCAAAAAGCGTTGAATAATATCAAAATCTTTAGAAGGTAGTTGTTCAGGATTTACATGTGAAATAGATTCCATAAATACCTTCGGTTTTATAATGCTAGGGTGGTACATTCCATGAGAGGCAAACGTGATAGCTTCCGTAATTCTAGTTATTAACTCGGTAATAGTTTCCGTCTGATAAATCAAATGTGTAATCAACAAGTCTGTTTTATCTTCATAATGGTCATGGCTCATTTGAGACCAAAGTACCAATTGATTATGTGAAATATTTTTTAGTTTGCCGTAATAATCCTCCAATGTTCTTGAACTCAACGAGATTCTCTTTTCATTTATATTTTGGTTAGTTTCAATTCGTTGCACTAATTTATCCAAATCATTATCATCTAAGTTTCCCGTAATTCCTTTAATTATTGAACCGAGTCCGTTTATTAGGCCTCTTTTATTCCTATTTATAACTAAATTATCAATTATCTGATTATTATGATCTATTAAATATTTCAAACGTTCTAATCCTACGTGTGGTAAGGTTACATTGTTACATTTTATAAGTTTATCGTAATTAATTCCTAGTTGTTGCGATTGTTCAATTAGTTTAGATAAATCTAGGGTATGAATGACGTGCCACTGTCCTTCGACGGCTCGTGCATTTCCCAGGGGCGCGACGATGAAGTGCTCATTGTCTGCTAATTGGCGGATCCGTAGCGCTTGCGTCATGGCCGTCAGCCTGAAACAATTTAACACTGTCTTTGTGAATTGTTGTTAGGCCTCTCAGACTTTTATATTCAAGTACATTATGTGGTAGTATTTTAGTAATAGTGAACGGTCCTTTAAATTTATTGTTATGTTTACCCCGTGCGGTAACCTTTATAAGTATCTGTTGTCCCACGGACATTTCTTGCTGCGTACGTGTTTTGTTTACTCGTTCGCGTGTTTTATTTTTTGTTTTATGCTGTAAATCATGTATCAATTTTTTGAGTTCTTTACATTGATTTGCGTGGTCGGCTACGTAGCTTTGGGTAATCACACCATTAGGTTGTTGTGCCAGACGTAATGTGCGACACACAAGACTGTAAACAGGGCGGTGATCCCAATCCGTGGAGGCGTATGATGCCTTCCTTCAGTGGCGTGGAGGGGTAGAACGGGGCGTCTCTGTAGCCGTTGTAGCTGGTCCGATGCTAGTACTCGTCCTTGCTGTAGAGTCCGGGTCTTTCGTAGGGGCAGAGAGGTCCGGGGTGAGGCGAGGGTCAGAAGAAGAAGAGAAGGCGAGTAGAGTCAGAAGTCGGAGCGAGGTAGAAGGCAGAGCAGAGAGAAGTGTAGAGCTGGTGGAGGTTGCTGGATATCTAATTTTTCAAGGGACTGTTGCCCGTTTTATAGGACCCCGGCGGCCTTCGCTGGCTGAGCGACGCTCACACGGGCCCGCTTTCACTTTGATTCCTGGAATCGAAGCCCGTGTTTGTGGCGCGCCCGCGGCTCGCCGCCGGGTTGGCTACCGCCTCTCGGCCGGTAATTTTGGGCTCGTGGTCGAACGCGACCACGGCCTCTCTTTGTTCAGACACGATCTTCAGAAACGCGCTTGGGGAACGTTCTGACGGCGAAGCACCTCGCACGCCATGACGGCGCACGGCCCCTTGCTTCGGGCCGGGGCCGAACGTTCCCTCTCGTATAAGCACGACTCTAATAATCGTGCCCGAATTAAATGATCTCATGATTGTACCAGCTCTAACAATACTTCTCTGCCCGTATACCTCTATCCAAGCTCCGACGTTTCATTTATTGATAACATTTTCATTTTACATTGCTTCATACATTTACATCTTTACATTATTACATACATTTTATACAATTTTATTTCTTTAGGACAGTTAGGATTCATTTAATTTTATTCCACAATTCTATATTTATCTTATTATCCTAATCGTGGGTGACCGCGGCCGAGCCCGGAGCAGTACGTCCGTCACACTCCCCCCGTGGAGCTCGGCTACACCCATTTTAGCGGGAGGCGTGCTGCGACTTGGTGCGGCGTGGTCCCCGGCGTCCAGTCCCCCTGAGGTGGCGAGTTCGTCGGGGCGGCGTCTGGACAGGGCCTTTGTATGTGCCCTTGGAGGCGGGATCACAGGCCGGCAGGAGGACCGCGATCTTAACTGCCGGTCTGACATAGGTCCCCGTGCTGGTTTTGACCTTCACGGTCCTGACCTGTCCGTCCGGGGCTGGAGTGGCCTCGAGGATCCGTCCCCGTGGCCAGCTGTTGCGGGGCAGCGCCGGGTCCGCAATCAGCACCAGGTCGTCCTTTTGTAGGGGCTGCACTGGCTGCTGCCACTGCTTCCTGGCGGCGAGAGTAGGCAGATACTCGCGGACCCAACGCCTCCAAAACATGTCCGCGAGCTGTTGGCCGATCCTCCACTGCTTCCTGAGGCAGACCTCTTCCTCGGCCGCCCCGTACATGGCCAGGTGGGGCCGCCTCCCCGTTGAGCCCATGAGGAAGTGATTGGGCGTCAGCGGTTCCTCGTCTCTGGGGTCGACCGATAGGTGGGTGAGCGGTCGGGAGTTAACGGTGTACTCCGCTTCAGCCAGCGCCGTTAGGAGGGTCTCCTCTCTTGGCGCTCTCGCCTTGAGCGTAGCTGAGAGCGCCCGCTTAACAGAGCGTACGAGCCGCTCCCAAGCTCCCCCCATGTGGGGACTGCGGGGCGGGATGAAGCTCCACTCCATCCCTTGGGTGGTCGCATAGTTTTGGACCCTTGGGTCCCGACAGATGTCTTCCACGGCGTCCCTCAGTTCCTTGTCCGCGCCGTGGAAGTTGGTTCCGTTGTCGGACATCAGGGTCGCCGGCTGGCCTCGCCTTGCCGACATTCTTTGAATTGCCATTATGGCAGAGTCGGCACTTAGTGCGGTGGCCAACTCCAGATGCACCGCCCTCGTCGATAGGCACGTGAAGAGGGCGACGTATCGCTTCTCCTTCCGGCGCCCGATGGTTACCTCTAGGGGCCCAAAGTAGTCCATCCCACAGTTGGTGAAGGGCCGCACATGCCGTGCAAGCCGGGATGCTGGTAGGGGTGCCATCATCGGGGGAGACGGCTTGCCCCGCCGCATTTTACAAGCGGGGCACATGTGTTTTATGCGGCGGAGAACTGAGCGCAGCTTTAAGATGTGGAAGCTGGTGCGCAGTTCGGCCATCGTCGTCTCCACACTCGCATGATCGGCTCGGGTGTGGTATTGTTGCACCAGCAGCCGGGTGTAGCTGTCACCACCGTCCAGGATTATGGGTGACTCGGGTACTCCCTTCACTCCCTTGACTCTCGAGCCCATTCTGAGCACCCCGTTGTGGATGTGGGGTGCGAGGGAGACGAGGCGACTGCTGCTGGGCACGGCCTGCCCCGAGTGGAGCTGGCGTAGCTCTGCTCCAAAGGTTGCTCCCTGGGAGTGCCTTATCCACCGCCATTCTGCGGCCCGGAGCTCCTGCAGGACTAGGGGGCCCTCGGCTGGCCTAGCGGGTCCCTGGCGGCATCGCCGAATGAACCGCAGCATCCATGCTGTGGCCCGGATCAATCGGTTCCAGGACGAGAACCGCAGGATGGAGGGCAGCCCATCCTCCACGGCGAGAGTAAGGCCCACGAAATTTGGCCGCCTTTCCAAATTCTCGTCACCCGGCTGTTGGCTCTGCCGTTCCTGGGGCCATTGGTTACTCGGCGCTGTCAGGAAGGAAGGGCCGGTGAACCACCTTCCACTCTGTGTGAGGTCCGGTTCCTCCAGGTCCCGGGTTCCGATGTCGGCTGGGTTCAGCTTGGTAGGGACCCAGCGCCAGCTGGCGATGTCGCACAGCTCGTCAATCTCCCCCAACCTGTTTGCCACAAAGGTTGAGTAGCTGCGGGGGTCCGTACGGAGCCAGCACAGCACCGTGGTGGAGTCAGTCCAGTACGAGGTGGAGGTGATAGGAGCCTGGCATTCCCTTCGAAGAGTGTCAGCCAGGCGGGCAGCCATGAGCGCAGCCTGCAGCTCGAGGCGGGGAATGGAGAGCGGTTTCAGCGGTGCCACCTTGCACTTGCTGGACAAAAATGTGGCGGTGCTGCTCCCCTCTCCCGTAGTCTCCACTAGATAGGCCACGGTACAGCAGGCTGCCTCAGACGCATCGCAGAAGAGGTGTAGAGCGAAGGAGTGGGCCTTGCTCAGCAGGCAACGTCGCGGTATGCGGATGCTCAGGCCTTGGAGCATTTTGACCCACTCGGCCCACCTTGCTGCGTGCGCCTCGTGGATGCGCTCATCCCAGCCGACGCTGGACCTCCAGACATCCTGCAGGAGAATTTTTGACCGCACCGTGAGGCAGGCCACGAAGCCCACGGGGTCAAACACCCTCATGACCGTGCTCAGCAGCTGCCTCTTGGTTGGGTGCCGGATGAGCTCGGCCTTCTCCGTCTCCTTGAACTCATACATGAATGTATCGTTGACGGGATCCCACGACAGGCCGAGCACCTTCTCGGTTTCACAGGCGCCGCTGCTGATGGCTATGGCCGCCTTGGCCCTCTTCTCTGCCGGCACGCTTTGGATTGCAGCGGGTGCGTTGGAGGCCCAGCTTGCCAGGTGGAAGCCTCCCCGGGATAGGAGGGTGCTGACGCCTTGTACCAGCGCCGCAGCCTCGCTCACGGAATCGGCGGCGTCCAGGTAGTCGTCCATGTAGAATTTAGAACGCACTGCTGCGGCGGCGGCGGGGAATTCTGCGGCGCCTTGGTCGGCCACCCTGTTGCGGACATATTGCGCGCTGCTGGGAGAGCAAGTGGCCCCAAACATCATTGAGGACAGCTTGTATGTGGTCGCTGCCTCTAGTGGACCGGCTCGCCATAAGAAGTATTGCGCTATTTGGTCCTCCGCTTTTATTTTGATGCGGAGGAACATCTCCTCTATGTCGGCGGCTATGGCGATCTTGCCCTCCCGGAACCTCAACAGGTTGCCCAACAGGGATGACAGCAGGTCGGGCCCGGTTAACAGCCGGTCGTTCAAGGAGGTTCCCCGGCAGCGGCTGGCGGCGTCAAAAACAACTCGCAATTTCCCGGGGCTGTTCGGGTTGGTGACCGCGAAGTGGGGCAGGTACCACCTCCGCCGTGACGGTACGCTAGCCTCGGCGTCGGGTACCTTGACTGCGTACCCGCGCTCTATCAGGTGCGAAATTTTGGCCGCGTATGCTGCCGCCAGTTCGGGGTCGCTTTTCAAGCGCTTCTCGAGGGCGTTGAGGCGGTTTACGGCGCACTGCCGGTTGTCGGGCAGCCACACGTCGTCCTCTCTCCACAGCAGCCCGGTCTCCCACCGACCCGAGTCCAGCGGGCGTGTTGTTTGTTCCATTATGCGCTCGGCGCGGCGTATGTCGGCGGACACCCGGCTCACTGCGGTCACGCCCAGCGAGTCAACGGAAAAGTGCCTTCGTATGAGCTCGCTGATTTCGCCCATTTCAGCCGTCTCGCCGATCACGTTTAGCGTGGTACCGCTATCCACGTCCCGCCGGGTGCCCCCATGTTGAATCCAGCCGAGCGCCGTCCGTGACGTCATGCGGCCGCCATCCTCTTCTTGGACCTCCCGTGACACGATCAAATGAACATTGTCCTGGCCGATTAATAGCCGTGGTTTCACTTGCCGGCGGCCGGCCACTGTTTGTCGCGGGAGGTCTAGGTCGGACACTGTGTGAGCCACCATCGCGTATTCACAGCCGTCACCGCGCACTGACAACTTGACCCGCTGCGACTTGGCATCCGACGAACACATGCCGTTGGCGCCGTGAATGCGCAGGCCGCGGATCGGCCCCGCGGCCCCAACAATGTCTGCCACTTCGGCGTCAACGAGGGTCACCGTCGAGCCCTCGTCGAGCAGCGCGTGCACGGTCACTTGGCCCCCGGGGCCGCACAATGTCACAGGTAACACTTTAAGCAGCACCTTTCCCGATTGGTCCCAGGTGTTTGTCACTGTCTGCGCCTCGGGGCCGCGAGCGTAAGCGGCGTCGTGCAGTAGGCGATGGTGGGGAACCCGGCACGTTCCCACCCCGCAGTTGACACGGTATTTACACGTTTTAGTTTGGTGCACACCGTCCAAGCACTTAAAACATATCCGGGCCCCTTTCACCAACTCCCATCGCGCACCCACTGTTTCACTCGCGAACTTGGGGCACCGGAATAACTTGTGCGTAGCGTCTTTGCACAGTGTGCACTTCACTTCACTGCGGGGTTCCGGCCGCTCGTCGGTAACGAAAACGTTGTCGCGGTGCGGGCGGGCGGCCCGCGGATGCTCGGCCATGCTCGGACGCGCTGCTCGGCCGCTATCGGTGAGGCCCGACCGCGGCACCGCGTTGGTCAGCCGCTTCAGGAACCCGGCGAGCTGCACCACGGTGGCGGCCTGGGCCTGGTCGGCCACCCTGTCCAACCATGAGAGGCGGAGGGCGAGAGGCATCTTCGACGCGATCTCGCTGAGTAGGGCCGGGTTGGAGAGGTAGTCGCTCCTCAGATTTCCCAGTGAGGCGACCACGTTCTGTACCGCCCCGGAGAACTCTACCAGAGCTTCGGTAGACGCATCCTCCGGCAGCCGAGTGAGCCGCCTTATTTTGTCAAACATGACAGTGGCGATGGAGTGCGCGCCCCCAAAGCGGTGCTCCAGGACGTCCATGATTTCCGGCACCTGCGCCGGGTCCAGTAGGAGAGGGCTGACGGCTTCGCGCGCCTTTCCCTTCAAGGCACGCTGCAGCCGCATCAAATTCTCGGCCGCCGTCATCCCGCAGGTAGCCGTCGACTGCAGGAACTGTGCCTTCCAGGCCTGCCACTCTATGGCGTCGCCCGCGTAAGGCGGCAGGTCCTTGGCGCTGGACTGCCGGGCGATGAGCGACGCCATCCGCTCATCCTCGGGGTGGGAGCGGGGTGTACCGCCGGCCTGGGACTGCCGGAGGGCGTCGGCAAACATGGCCGTCACCTGGGCGAGAGGGACACTCCCCTGGTTCACCCAGTCCCGCGTCTGCCTTGCTGCCTCGTCTGCGCGGTTGAACGCCCCGTATCCGTCCATGTGGGGCTGCGGTGGCGAGTCTGCACTCGGGGGAAATGCTGGGAACTGGGCGGGCCCGCGGGTCACACCGGGATAGCCATACTGCGGCTCCGGCCCACCCCGCAGCGTCGCGACGCCTGGGGAAGCGCCGTCCGTGAGTGGATGCGCCGCCTGGTTGTCCGTCCCGGTTTGAGCCCTCACTGCATGGCCAGTGGTTTGCGCCTCCGCTGAGTAGCCAGGACGCGGCGCAGTGGTGTGCGTCTCCGCTGAGTAGCCAGGACGCGGCGCGGCGGTGTGTGTCTCCGCTGAGTAGCCAGGGCGCGGCGCAGTGGTGTGCGCCTCCGCTGAGTAGCCAGGACGCGGCGCAGTGGTGTGCGCCTCCGCTGAGTAGCCAGGACGCGGCGCAGTGGTGTGCGCCTCCGCTGAGTAGCCAGGACGCGGCGCAGCGGTGTGCGCCTCCGCTGAGTAGCCAGGACGCGGCGCAGTGGTGTGCGCCTCCGCTGAGTAGCCAGGACGCGGCGCAGCGGTGTGCGCCTCCGCTGAGTAGCCAGGACGCGGCGCAGTGGTGTGCGCCTCCGCTGAGTAGCCAGGACGCGGCGCAGCGGTGTGTGTCTCCGCTGAGTAGCCCAGGTTCCGCCCGAGGCCGCTAGATGGCGCCGCCGTCGGTGGGTACTCTGCCCGTGGAGCTGTGGCGCGCGTCTCCGCTGCGTGGTCCGGGTCTCGCCCGAAGCCGCTAGATGGCGCCGCCGTCGTCCGGTACTCCGCCCGTGGAGCTGGGGCGCGCGTCTCCGGTTGCCAGGCTGCAGGGGAAGCGGTCCGCGGGAGGCCCTTCAGCGTGGCGATCAATTCGGCAATCTGTCGGGCGCTGTCCTCCTGCAGCTTCTGGTTGCGCCGCCTCTCAGCTCGTAGCTCGAGCTGCACCTGCCGGAGCGTGTCCTCGCTCGAAGCTTCGCTTCTCGACGAGGCGTCGGCCATGGCAGGGGGCGTCTGTGGTGGTGACGCGTCGGAGGGGCCAGCCAGAAGTTCCGCTTGGGGGTCAGAGGGGGCCAGGGGGGCGGTAGGCCGGAGTCCGGGGGGCGCGGCTGCGGCCGCCCCGGTTGGTGTGGGATCATCGCTTCCTTGCGATGAGTCCCCGTCAGCGCTGTTCTTCCCAGAGCGCAGTGAAGGTGACATCTTCCACGGAGAGATCCGGCGGCGAAGGACCACTTATGTGCCAGACGTAATGTGCGACACACAAGACTGTAAACAGGGCGGTGATCCCAATCCGTGGAGGCGTATGATGCCTTCCTTCAGTGGCGTGGAGGGGTAGAACGGGGCGTCTCTGTAGCCGTTGTAGCTGGTCCGATGCTAGTACTCGTCCTTGCTGTAGAGTCCGGGTCTTTCGTAGGGGCAGAGAGGTCCGGGGTGAGGCGATGGTCAGAAGAAGAAGAGAAGGCGAGTAGAGTCAGAAGTCGGAGCGAGGTAGAAGGCAGAGCAGAGAGAAGTGTAGAGCTGGTGGAGGTTGCTGGATATCTAATTTTTCAAGGGACTGTTGCCCGTTTTATAGGACCCCGGCGGCCTTCGCTGGCTGAGCGACGCTCACACGGGCCCGCTTTCACTTTGATTCCTGGAATCGAAGCCCGTGTTTGTGGCGCGCCCGCGGCTCGCCGCCGGGTTGGCTACCGCCTCTCGGCCGGTAATTTTGGGCTCGTGGTCGAACGCGACCACGGCCTCTCTTTGTTCAGACACGATCTTCAGAAACGCGCTTGGGGAACGTTCTGACGGCGAAGCACCTCGCACGCCATGACGGCGCACGGCCCCTTGCTTCGGGCCGGGGCCGAACGTTCCCTCTCGTATAAGCACGACTCTAATAATCGTGCCCGAATTAAATGATCTCATGATTGTACCAGCTCTAACAATACTTCTCTGCCCGTATACCTCTATCCAAGCTCCGACGTTTCATTTATTGATAACATTTTCATTTTACATTGCTTCATACATTTACATCTTTACATTATTACATACATTTTATACAATTTTATTTCTTTAGGACAGTTAGGATTCATTTAATTTTATTCCACAATTCTATATTTATCTTATTATCCTAATCGTGGGTGACCGCGGCCGAGCCCGGAGCAGTACGTCCGTCACAGTTGTGGTACTCTGTTCCCATGACAAAAGTGTACCTCGTTTGGTGTATGTTTAGTTACACCATGTATGTTATTATTATAAGCATTCAAGGCTAAATTAATTTGGGTTTCGGATGTTACGTTCGGTATTGCCGTGCGTATTAATCTCAATATTTCTGTCAGAGTGGAGTGAAAGCGTTCTATATCAGCTTTTGATTGTGAATGACCAGTAGTAGTCACATGTGTTTTAATATTGTACGTTTCTAATAACTCTCGTGTCGTAGTGGACGTGAACGTGGTTTCACGATCTAAATGTATTTCTTTCGGTATACCGATTAACGAAAATATTTTAACAAGTATTTCACATATGGCGACATTGTTGTCGACAGTGATTAAAGTACAAGATGCCCATTTAGAGAATCTATCTAATCTATCTATCTTATAAAAATGTTTAAAAAAATGTAATATAGTAACTAAATAAAAAAAAAAAAAAAAAAAAAATCTACAATGGTTAAGAATTTTTGACGTCCGAAATGGTAAGTATCAATCTGCCATATTTCCATTGGACAATTGGGGGTAACGGTAGCCTCTAATGGGGCAGACTTTGGGTGTCTTTCGTATTTAGAGTTTTGACATATTATACATGTTTTTAAAAAATCTTTTATTTTGTTCCGCATGTTATTGAAACAGTGCGTCCGTTTTATTTTACTAAGTAAGGCATCTAGGCCCATATGACGTTGGTTCTCGATATGCGTCGAACGAATTACTTCTTTTTGTTCTTCTAAATTTATGGGTTCAATCTTAACATTTGTGAAACGTATTAATTTTAACGAGTTCTTATCAATATTTTTTCTATAGCATTCGCTTAAACACTCATATAGTCTATCATTATTTATAATTACTGCGTATTTATCCTTATCTAAACATGTTTTAATCAATTTTAAAAATACCGCTTCCGCATTTGCTAAAGGAATGCACCATACAAGGTCCGTACCTTTTTCTTTAGCTCTTAAACTATTCTTCTCAATATCGCTTAATTCGATAAAAATCCTATTCATACGCGGGGGTGGGTGTTCGTTACGAATTGGGATTCCACCCTCATGGTCATCCACATTGCTATGCACGGTGTCAGTGACACTCTGGGCACCCGAGGTGGCTTCTACTCGTAATGAATCGTGCTCCTCACCGTCCTCACTATAATGAATTTCGACCCTTGAAAGTGCGTCGGCTACATGATTATTACAACCTCGCTTATGTCTAATTGTATAATCATATTCTTGGAGTTTAAGTCTCCACCTAGTAAGTTTAGCATTGGGTTCTTTCAATTTGGTTAACCATACTAACGGTTGATGATCCGTTTCTATAATAAAATGTTTACCATAAATATACGGACGGAATTGCTGGAGGGACCATAGTATACCAAGCAATTCTTTTTCCGTCGTATTATACTTGGTTTCCGTTTTCGACAGTGTCCTAGAAATATAGGCAATAGGTTGAGATTTTTGGCTCAACACAGCCCCCAGAGCAATGTTACTTGCATCTGTGGTTACAGTGAATTCTTCGTTAAAGTCGGGATATTTTAATATTGGGGCATTCATCAGTAATTCTTTACATAGCCTAAATGCATTTAAAAACTTTTCGTCTTGGTTATTTATTTTTACGTTTTTTCGGGTACATTCTGTGAGTGGTTTCGTCACTCTGCTTAAATTTGGGGCGAATTTACGGTAGTAACCGATTAGTCCTAGAAAAGATTTTATATCCCTGACTGTCTTTGGTAAGGGAAATTTTCTTATAGCATCAAGTTTTGCGGGATCAGGTTGCAGTCCATCACCATTAAGAATATGGCCTAAGAATTTAATTTCTTCCTTGACAAATTCACATTTATTGATATTTATTTTTAAATTTGCTTCCCGCAGGGCGTTGAAAACTATTTCTAAGCGCCTGAGGTGTTCTTCTTCGTCGTTGGCATATACTATAACGTCATCTAAATATACCAAACATATTTTCCCTATGTATTTACGTAATACATTATTCATCATACGCTGAAATGAAGCAGGAGCATTTTTTAATCCGAATGGCATTCTAACAAATTCGTAGTGTTGATTAGGAATAGTGAATGCTGTCTTTTCTATGTCTTGATCGGACATTTTGATCTGGTGGTACCCACTTGTCAGATCTAAAGTTGAAAAGTATTTATTACCATGTAACTGTGAAAAAATGTCTTCGATGTTTGGGAGCGGAAACTTGTCACTACGTGTCTGTTCGTTGAGTTTCCGATAGTCTATGACCATCCTCCACTTTTTTATACCCGATTGGTCGAGTTTTTTCTCGACGATGTGGACAGGGCTTGCCCAAGGCGAATCGCTTGGTCGGATGATTCCATCCTTCAGAAGTTGAGCGACTTGTCTTTCAACTTCAAGCCTCTGTTCGTACGGTAATCGATAAGCGCGTTGATACACGGGCTCTTCTTTAAGTAATTTTATTTCATGTTTTACATGAGGTGAGCAATTAACTACCAGTTCTTCAGAGAATAAATCCCTATTTTTCTCCAATAACTCATCAAGTTTACTCATATCCATTACATGGAACAACTGAACTTGTTTGGTTGGAGTTTTTAAAATATTATTTGAGTTGTTTAAAATTAATGTTGCATTCATTAATTTTAACATATCTATTCCCATTAACACATCGTATTTATGGGAAAAGTCAAAAATATAAAAACGCATTTCAGCATTATTATTGCCGAATACTTTTCTCCAAAATGGCGTCACGACTGTACCTCTATGGGCGGTCGTAGAGTGCGCTGTTTGTACAGTAAACTCTTCATTTATATATCTACAGTCACGAAACAATCTATTATATACATTTTTAGTCATGAATGATTTGGAGCTTCCCGTATCAATCAGAATTTTCATATTTAATGGCGCTACTATATATGGTAGGCCATTATTGATATGATTCAGGTGGATTAGGTTTCTCGGGGAGATTCTTGGTCTTCCCAAAAATCCGGCCGTTCCTGATCATTGCTGTCGGTATAGAATAGCTCCTGCGCCGTACGTCCGTTGCCGAGGTCGATGACCGGGCCTTTAGGAGGTCGGGACATTGGGGCCGTTCTCATACTGACATCACCGGCACGTGTCTGGTGCGTATTAAAATTGTTGTTGTTATTTCCGTGCCACGGGCGGTTTTGTCCGAACTTATTATTATGCGTCTGGTTATTATTATGCCACGGTTTATTATTATAATTATTGTGATTAAAATTATTATGTGGTTTGAACGAGCTTTGCGTTTGCGGAGTAAAAGGTTTATTTGATTGTTGTCCTGGCCGCATAAAATTAGATGGTCCTGCTTGTGGAAACACAAGATTTTGTTTAGACCGCTGGTGGAGCTCGCCATGGGCCTCCAACATCCTTATTTCTGTGCACAGGGCATCATAATTTTTTTTTAAGTTTGCGCATTTAATGTGCGTTGGCATGAGGTTTAATAAAGTATTTCGAGCCGTATCTTTGTATGGTTCCATCAATATGTGAGCACTAGGCCCTCCATATTGATCGGAAATTTTAATTTTAATCGAAAAGAGAATTTGGTTGATCTCATGGATCGTTGAGGAGAAATCCTTCTGACCGCGGTTGAAGTTTATCAATTCTGTTTGTAATAACGTCACAGACTTATTGTCCCCACATTCATTTTTCAATTTTTCTAATATTGTTTCAATATTGTTATCATGATCGCTCATGAGAATTACGTGAAGTGCTTTCCCACGTAATCTTGAGATTATTTTCTCAACATTATTTGGCGTATTGCCGTTTCGAGTAATATACCCCCTGGCTGATTTTATAAATAAATTAATATCTTGGGGAGAGCCACTGTACTCCAATATCGATTCCGAGTATTGGGGAGCGGGCCTCTCATTTGGCTGTGCCATTTTAATAAATTAGAAATATACGAAGTGACTTTTAATTAAAAAAAAAATAGTTTTCTCTCTAACCTTTTGGATAAGGAAGGGAAGGGATCTATCGTACGTATGGGATAGACGATCAATTGAAAAATGTACTCACAGAAGTATTGATGCGATGATCTTCATTGCCTAGTTAACGAATTTGTTTGGTGTGTGGTCCTCTTCGCGTCGAGATATTAAAGAATATCTAAGAAGTCCTGGCTACGGCCAAGTTTAACAGCTTCTTCGAAATGACCCACGTACTGGGCGCCAGTTAACTTTTGTTGTCTTCTTAGTGTTAAAAAAAAGAATATAACTTGTGGATGATTTATCCTTTATTAATTAATTTAAACAATACAACTTAAAATATGTAAGTACAATTTCAAAGAGAAACTATTAAGTGAACAATACGACAAGCAAGTGCTTGGATTCGATACACGGAATGGAGTCGTCTGGAAGCTGGAGTTGGGGTTTATATAGTCCATGCTGGTGCGGTGGAGTGGGGCGTCATCTTCCTATTTTCGGGCTGCGTGTCAAAGTGTCAATGTGTCATTCCGATAATGGGGTTATTGTACCAGTGCACGTGGAACACGTGGTCTTTCTTAAATCGATCCTTTGTTTTGGGATTGCTGCGCGTGTGGCCGCGTGTTGTTTTAAGTTCATCTAAATGTTCGTTTGTTTATTAATGGTCTTCTCCAAGTAGCCGTAGAAGGGTACGTGTTGATATGTCGTTTCAGGGATTGTGATTAGAGTATATCGTCCCGGTGATTGTCCTTGTCCGGATGCAACTGCTATCCATAAACTATTAAGGTTTAATAGTTTATTTTAGGCGAGATGAAGTGCTGGTTGTAATGGGCGTGCTGCGATGTCTTCCTGTAGGTGAGGGTCGTCTTGGGTGGTTAACTCGTGTGAATGCTCTCATAGAACTGAATGTAGGAGAGGGGCCGAGAGAATCAGACAGTGTCCCAGCCACCGCCAATCGGGACACCGACGGGACACTGCCGGGACACAGAATTCAGCGCCACCACACGCTGAATTCTGTCTGAACGCTCCCATCTACTTCTATATCGAGACGGTGGCTTGGGACACAGAATCCGGACACAGAGTGTCCCGTGTGAAGGAAGCCTTAAACTCCATTCCGCCACCGCAGCGGGCGCGGGTAAAAATCGCTCCGTGAGTCCTTAGCCTTAATGTAAAAAAATGTCAAAATGAGATTCCACAGAAAAAAAAAACCCATTGTTGTTCACCTACTTTCTCAATAATCTAGCGATGGGCGGAATCGATGAATCATCGATGGTTTACTCGATCTTTTTTACCATTCGAAATATCTCGATTCATTGTCAGAATTAATTCGAATGCAACTCCGAGACAATCGTTTTGAAACGTCATCGAAAGTCGTCGCTGTGATTGGTCAGAAATAATCGATGCCAGCCAAGCGTTGTGATTGGTCAGAATTAATTCGAATGCACGGTCCGAAATAATCGTTTTCAAATGTCATCGAAAGTGGAATCGAGACAATTTTTTTTTTTATTGTTCTTTATTCAGTAGAGTTTATACATTACAGTAAACGGGTAAATTTTTGGCCACCACACTAGGCACATGCCCGTGTTGTAGTGGTCAATTTTATGTTAAGTATCGCTCTGAAATGTCAGAAATCATTCGAATGTTCAGTCCGAGACAATCGTTTTCAAACTGTCAGAATTCGTTCGAAAACGCAAATCGATTCTCACATTCGAGAGGTTATATTTCGAGATGTCAAAATATCTCAGATTGCTTGACAAACGAAATATTTTATAAGTACATTGTTGGCCGCCTACTGAAGCATGTTGATGTTATAATCAACCTCGTGTGTGAATTGTTAATACTTTTAGGTGACGATTTACGTTTCCAGTAGGTATAGTTTATGTGTAAAAGATTTTCATGGTGATAGTTTTTCACAATTGAAGGTTTAATACCTACCTATGTTATTTTTAGGTTATGTATCATCTATTCGGGACATTCGGGTAGTGTATATTTAAAATAAAATAAACCAATAACTTAGCAAACACCATTTTTATATTTAATGCTGATCGGGTTTCACTACAACCGTAGCTTCTTCGGGCAGTATACAATATGCAGTATATATTAAACTCATCAAGTGACATGTGTTCGTTCATATAAACATAATATATCTGCTACCTATGCTACGAACAAATATATCTAATTTATTTGAAATTAACATGAATGCAATTAACATCGGTGTCTCTTAGTTAGTAATTAAAATGAAACGCTTTCTGGAGTAAAATAACTTTATTTACTTAATAATAATTTGTGAATTGCATACAAATTACAAATGAATGAATGGTTTGTTTTGGGTTCTAGTAGGCGCCTACAACGTTCATGAGATTTAGAGGTTATTTTTAACAAAACGGCATATAATTATTATCTTATTTTTAAGAGGTACATTATAAATATTATTAATGGGAATTTGTACCTACTGGCTACACTAAGTAGCTATTCAGCAGGAGCTTACAATATTAAATAAAACAGATATCAAAGTACAGCAAATGAAAATTACAGCACAATAATAATGTACATAATAAGATACAGGTACCCAAAATTAAATCTGCCTGTAATATAATATGCAGATACATAAGTTGAAAAAATAAAATAAACAGTAGTTAGGACAGTGTTTTATAATGAGAATAAACTCCAATTAGGTTTAGGTACTTCAATACAATAAAAGCAATTATAATTATATAAAAAATATCACCACTTATCACAAACTGTAAGAGATCATGAAAGAAAGGACAAGTAACAAGGAACAACATTATATAAAAGTACATAATTGTAAACATCATTAGAAATTAACAATTCAGAACATAAATAGATTGGTTTGAAAGATAAAACTTAACAAACACACAATAATAAGATACAACATTAAACAAGCTTGATGTGCTCTACATAGGTACACAGGTTGAAAAAAATTTAAAAAAAAACAGTGGAACAGTTTTTTCATAATAAGAACAGACTCCAATACAATAAAAGCATTTTAGTAATTGACACAACATCACACTGAAATAGATCATGTTAGAGAAGATAAATAACAATACAAGTACAATATTATGTACCTAATTTTAATTTTGTGTGTTAATATGACATTTTAATAACATAACATGAGCATACCTAACGTTTTATAACAAATAAAACAATAATTTCAAAAGAACATAACAAAAATTTAGGAAAAAAGTGAAATATTTTTGAAAACTGATATACCAATAATAATATATTTTATATATTATTATTGCAGCAAGTATTGCTTCAGATGAATAGTATTAGTTACACAAATTTATGTTGCTGTTCAGGAAAATCATGCAGTCTAAATTTTTGGGGCACAAACGATTTCTCCGTTGATTTGTGAGTTGTCCGGCCTTTGAAAATACTCGTTCCGAAGGAACTGAGGTTGCAGGAATACATAGATACTTTTTTTGTAATTGGTGAAGTTCTGGAAAGGATCTTTCTTCCTTTTCCCAAAATATCATCGGGTTTTCGTTGCGCGGGGGGTATTTCATTTTTAAATACTCTCTGATAATGGTTTGGCCGGAGGTACTGGGGTCAAATACATTGATTTTGCTTGCCCTTTGAGTATCGTAGTTTGACCAAGCGGATGCTATGTTAACAGAATCAATTATTTGTGAAGTTGGTTCGCACTCAATGTCAGCTTGGATTGATGATCCGGATCTGATGAGTACTTGAAGCTCACCTTCCACCAACTTCTGAGCAGCCAACGCATGATGTTTGGATCTAAATCCTATTTCCTTGAATCGCGAGTCCAAAAACGCAGCTTTGATAGCGAATTCATTGTTTTCAATTGGTCCCAAACGTCTCTCTAAAGAATCACCGAGTGTCATCTGCAGAGAGGAGCCAATCAAGGTTGTGGTGGTCATTCTTGATACAGAAAGATGGAGACCAACGTACAGTGGAATAATCATTGAAATTGTGGGGTATTTCTCACCAGATAATACTTCTGTGACGCCTTCTATTGGTTTTAAAATTGGCATAAGGTCATTAATTACATTCCAATCAGAGGCGTCTAATGAATCAGGTGCCCGTGGGAGGGACGACAGCACAGCTGACAGTGGCAATTTCAGCTCATTGAGTCTACTTATCATAATAAGAGATGAATTCCACCGCGTAATCACGTCTTGTTTTATCTTCAATTCTGGAACACCCATTTGCTGTTGCATTTTTCTTAATTTATCAGTAGCAAATACACTATGTTTAAAAAATGACACCAATGCTTTGCATTTTTTTAACAATTGTACTACTGAAGCATCTGCTTCCAGTGCATCTTTAACACATAAATTTAATGTATGGGCGACACAGCCAAGATGTGATTTATTAAGATGGTCTTTAATGGCATTTTTCATGTTGGCCGCATTGTCCGACACCACGGTAATAACTTTTTCCAGAATGTTCCACTCGTTCAAAATGCGTGTTATTTCTATTGCAATATTTTCGCCGGTGTGAACTTCTCTAACCTCTCTTGTAGCTAATACACGAGCATATAGTTTATTACTGTAGATGCAGTGTCCGGTAACTGTAATATACGATTTGTTACTATCGGAAGACCACAAATCTGTTGTGATTGCTAAGTCGTCAACCTTTTCAATCATCGATTTAGTTATATTGCGAAATTCTTTATAGCGGTTTACAAGTAAGGTAGAAGTCAGCAACTTACGATTTGGAGGTACATACAGCGGGTTCATTTTGAACGAATACTTTAAAAAACCACTGTTTTCGACTATGGATAGCGGTTGGTAGTCTACCACTATCATTTCGATAAGGGCATTGTCTATCGACGTCTTCTCTGCATCCGATAACCCATATTCTTTCACAGAACCGTGGAGTCGCATTTGCCTAAGTCGCTTAGCCGTAGAGGTTTGTGGAATGGATGAGGTTGATGTAGAAGCAGCTGCATTTGTAGGAATAGAAACATCACTTGTAGACGTAGAGGCACCAGCACTTGTAGGCGTAGAGGCACCAGCACTTGTAGGCGTAGAGGCACCAGCACTTGTAGACGTAGAGGCACCAGCACTTGTGTGGGGAACAGGAGGAGGCAAACGTGAGGATGATGAACGTGGTCTGTTGTTATCATCTTGGTCTGCCGCGTTTAGAAGATCTAAAGGATGTTTTCTTTTCAAATGCTCCATTAAATTTGTAGTATTCCCAAAATATTTCAAGTCTGTTTTACACATTTTACAGTATACGACCTTATCAGAGGATTTGGTGAAGAATTCCCACACCACGGACCTTTTTTTTCCAGATCTCATTATAAATCAGCGTTGTAATAGCAGCTTCAAGTGAAATAACATAAAATAATGTGATTTTATTAATATTGACGCAAAAGTGACAAGAGAGTAAGCTTGGAATAATTTTATAGACAGATAGGTGCATTTCAAAAAAAGGGAAATTCCCCAAAAACCAAAAATAATTCGGACTTATTTACAGTACCTGTCTTATCCACCTAAATAACGTAAATAAATTCAGAAAATATTTTTCTTTGTACTTAAAAAACTTGTATAGTAATTTATTTTAATTGTACGTATGTAGATATTCGAATCTTATTAATTATTTATAAAAATGTTAATTGCGTATGCATACTTTTTTGATTTTCGTGGCTAACAGGAATAATACTAATGTTGCTAGCAGACAACAAGGGAATCATTGCCAGGAATGAAAATTAGTGATTGAAATTTCGCTAGTACCTGCTTACCAAAAATATTGCCATACTAATGAAAATAAATTACAACCGGAATATGCAAACAATTTTTTTACTTATAGGAATAGTCTTGATATTCGAGTTTCTATTTTCGAATCCTACCCCCCCCCCCCGACGGAAAAAAATTTGCCCCTGCCCGTAGCTATTGCTCCCGCACTCCGAGCGATTCATTCGAATGGATCATTCGATTCTTTTGATGTTTCTGTTAAATAAAATCGATTATATAAATATTTCGATAATTCCCATCACTACAATAATCACACCTTGTTATCTGTTGATGAAATAAGAGACCTTGCTATAACCTTTGACACTAAATTAACATTCATTAAACATACTAATAATATAACCAATAAAGCAATGCAAATGTTAGGATTTGTCTTACGGATTTCAAAGGATTTTAAAAATTTAAAAACTGTCAAATTACTTTACACTTCACTTTTTAGAAG
The DNA here is from genome assembly GCF_061612785.1 of Hesperophylax consimilis. Taxonomy (NCBI): domain Eukaryota; kingdom Metazoa; phylum Arthropoda; class Insecta; order Trichoptera; family Limnephilidae; genus Hesperophylax; species Hesperophylax consimilis. Next base: position 83,085 of record NW_028301311.1, on the reverse strand, counting down.
CCAACTAGAATTTAACACCACCATTTGGAGTCCTTACTACAGTGTACATGAGAATTCCCTTGAGCGAGTCCAACATAAATTTTTACGTTATATTAATTTTAAATTGGGAATATTCATCGAAAACATTAATTACCCCTCTCTCTTACAATTATTGGGACTCGATACATTAAAAGAAAGGAGAATTTGTTCAGACCTATTTTATTTATTTAAAATCGTTACCAACCTGTTGAACTCCCCTGAACTTCTTTCGTTAATATGTTTCCATGTACCTAGTCGATCAGTTCGTTTCAAATTACCCTATAGCGGCCGCTACACTACTCGCTTCGACGAAGTCCTCGACGAAGTTCGAAGTGCGTGCCCACACACTTCGCAACTTCGCGAGTAACTCAGTCCAACCAGTCAGTGATTGGTTTATTTATGCCGTGACGCATCGAGTCCTTTGACTCGGGCGCATTTACCGACAACAATCGGAAGTCTTGCGAAGCGAAGCGAAGATGCCCGAAGCGAAGCGAAGTTCGTGCCCACACTATCGTATTCGGTCAACTTCGATCAACTTCGCGAGTAGTGTAGCTGGGCTATATCATTGCAACAGTACGGGATCTAACGCTGAACTCAATTCCATAATGAATCGCCTACATGACCGGTCGGTGGCCGAGTTGACATCGCGCTCGGGTCCCACCCAGGCGTAGCGTGTTCAATTCCTCGGCTGGCTAAGTCCTCTATCACAATACAAGCAACAGTTTCCGCTAACCACAGTGGTAGTAGGAGATTTTCAAATATTGTCAGGTTATTCGTAACCCGGGAATGTTTGTCTTTCTTTAAAAAAAAAAAAAAAAATGTACTTTGAAATAAATATGTTTTGGATGAAACTATAAACATTGCTAGTTTAACCTCATACAAACACTACTTAATTAAAACTGTCTGTCAGCGCTTCTCAGATTGACTATAATCAAATACAGTTTTAAAGTATTCATTTTTTTAACACTCATTACATAATATCCGGGATTTATAATATGTTGTATTTTATTTATAATAACCTACTCATTGTACTTTTTTATGTTGATACTACTATTTCTATTGTTCTCTTTTATGTATTTTATGGTAACCGGATAAATCATCACAATGATAATTCAACACATCTTTAAAAAGTTATATAAAGTCATGGAAAGTGATGAAACAAAAACTTTATTAACTGGGTTATGTAGGTTAGGTTAAAAAAAATTCTTCGTTTCTAATGACTTTATATCACTTTTTAAAAGTGTGTTGAATTGTCACTGTGTTGATTTATCATGGAACCGTATTTTATATATTTTTTTTTTATCTATGCATATTCTGTATTCATATGTAAAACAATTGTTATTCTTTTGTAAAAGCCGCTATAATCGGCGTTAATAAATAAATAAATCTTGGTAGCAGTAATGGGATTTAGTAATGGAGGCTCATTACTATACACCGATTGGAAATGAGTTGCAAATGCATTGGCTACATCCGCTCCTCTAACTTCCCGATCACTATGCACCATGATATCTGTTATACCACCATCCTTGCGCAGTAATTTTACATAGTCCCAAAGTGCCTTGGGATCATGCTTGATGTCACTCTCTATTGAATTGACCGTTCTTCCACCTCAAGGCTTCCCGCCTAAGGTTGTGCGCCGTAATTACCCCTCCGGCACCCATCAACGAAGCTGGCAACATGAATGTTGTAGCACCCAGTTCGAAACAGCGCGGGGCCGTGGAGTAACTCTCCCCAGGCACTGCTCCTGCAATGTTCATCTTCACAACCTCCGTGGTTGCTGGCGGAATCGTGATGTCCCCAGCACATACAACCTTTGGGTTTGTACAGGGTTAACTTCTACATCCTTTCTAAAAATATCCTGCCCATCATGTACAATGAGGGTAATTCCAATATGTGAAATAAAGGGCTGTCCAATTAAAATATCGATGCTGCCCATAATACAGTCGGTAACAAGTGCTGAGGTGACCAGACTCAAACCGTCTACCTCGAGAATAAATTCTACCACACCGACCTACCTGTAAAACCTTTCAAAATTGTTCCAGAATGCTCCAATGTTAAATTATTCATAATTGTCTCCAGGCTTCCCCAGATATGTATAATATTGGATCTGCTTCCCGTGTCTATGTATGTACGGAGAGTCAACCCCTTTACCTTTACCTCCTTATCGAACACATCAGTCCTGCCTGCTAGCTTAAGGAGGCTAACATTGACTTTCTCCTGATGTCTGGGCCGCTTGTAACACCTGGCAGGCAGGTGTCCACTCTTGCCACAGTGCGGGCAATCCTCCGTCTTCTTCATGCAGTTGGCCTCAAAACAGGTCTTATCTGCTTTGACGCTGTCCTTCTGGTCACGCCTACGCCCCTGCTTTCCCCAGCGATGAGGCTGCAATGCTGGTGGGGCATGCATAGTGGCCCTGTCTTTCCTGTCCCGTCTTGAGGAGGAACTGCCTTCGGGGGATTTATAATTTTCCTGGGACCCCAGAATACCACATACAGCTCCTCGGGGGTAGTGCATCTGAAGCTTCTGGCATGCGGCTGAAGCTCCTAGGGCAGACCCCGTATGATGTGGGAGATAGCCGCCTCATCGTCTAACCCGCACCTCTTCACCATCATCTGCTTCTCGTGATAATAATGAGTCATTGTCTCAGCGCCACGCTACTCCAGCGACAACTTCTGTTCGGGCCACAACATTTCATAATTGTCTAGGTGGTCATACCACTTTCGGGCCGATCCACGCAGCCGCGTCTGCATATAGCACGCCTTCACGTACTCGTCCCATCCGTGCACCTTTCTCAAGACCTCAATCTTCTGCAGTCATGACACTGCCGTGACTGCCTTGTCCTCCGGATCGAAGAAAGGGATGATTCTGCTTTCACAGTCGGGTCGCTGCTCTGTGCCGACGAAGTACTTGATCCTTCTTGACCGCTGGAGCTGGAACTCCAAGCCCTGAAGTATTTGGCTAGCATGCCTTCGAGTCTGGTCTCGATTAATCTTTCAAAGACAAGGAGCGAAGGCTCCATGGAAACTTCAGAATTGCTCGGGCTTCGGCTAAGGCTACGGTTTTCGCTTCGAGACATTTTTCTTCACGCCAAACGTAAAAACAACAAACAAAATGGCGGCGGTAGCGTTATCCTATCCACCCACTTCTATTAGCAGCACCGAGGCTTCCTTCAGGTGCACCTTCAATAAAATGGTCTTTGTAGTGCACCCGTGGAAATACAAATAGCGGAGGGATAGTATTTCCACTTGCAGAAATAATAGCACCAAATGTTATCAATTCGCCTCTTTCCGCTGACACGATTTGTCCCACTTGTTTCTGTGATTTAGACACGCCGGACTCGTCAAAGTTAAATATCCTGACGGCAGCAAAATTATGTCGCTGTAACACATCAGCCAAATTATTATAGACTCTTGGACTGCATTCTTATTAAACGCGAATGATTGAGCAGCGCTAGTGTTTTCTGGCTTTCGCAGACTGAGGTTGGCGTTTCGTTCCCTGTATTTACGCATCCACTCTAAGCCAGCCATTTAATTTTCGTCCCATTTCGCTGGATATTTTAAATTCAACGCTTTCGTGTATTCGTAGGCAAGTTTCCGAATTTGTACTATCGTTAGCCCATAATGCATTTTGCAGCAATTAGTAATATAGTAATTTAAGCGTGCCTCTTCTTCCAAGGAGAAGACTTGTAGACTCGTGAATTTAGAATGAAAAGTTCGTGAGGGTCCATCGGCCTTAGATTATCTTTAAATTTCTTGACTCCGCTTTCCAACGTTGATGTTTTGATGTTGTATTTGAATGCGGCTTTCCTATACGACAACCGTCCTTGTATCACATCATTAATTACTAAATTCATGGACCCTTCATCCACTTCTTGAGTACGCGTACCCTTTTTTATATTTTCGCACCATGATTCTGCAATAAAATTTTAATTATAAGGTTGACTAAATAAAAATATTTCATTTTGTTAGAAGTAGAATACGTCATAAAAGGAAAAATATGTTATTGTGCTGTCTGAACGATAACTTTAAAAGGTAATACTATATTTTATTTAATAAAAATTGAATTTTGATATACTGGTGGTTTATGAAATCTAAAGGGGAGCATTCGTACGCGTACGAATGTGCCCCCTTTCTGGCTGTCCGAATGCACCCCATGCCTTTTCACAAAATTAAAATACAACTTAATACAAATTCTAATTTAGTTTGAGAAATATAACAATTAAAGCTCAAAATAAACAATGTTAACATTAATCAATCCTCACCATTTTGTCAAAAACATAACAACCCTACTTACAATTACATAGGTAAAAAATGTACTCACCGCGTGCGAAGACATGTTACGTCTTGTCAGCTGATACACCGTCGAACGACTGACGCGACACTCCGCTAAGCGGAGTGTCGCGTCAGTCGTTATATTTGTACAATGTGCTGCCTAAAATCTTAAAAATAACACCAATCGATAACGGAAAAGAGAATGCAAGAACCACCAAGTTATATTTAAAGATAACATATTACAATACTGTAACATTAAAGGAATAAAAATACACAATGTCTGCCGGAAAGCTTAAAAATAACACCCATCAATAAATGGAAAAGAGAATGCAATAACCACCTAGTTATGTATAACCTAGATAACATATTAAAATAAGATATTATAACTATAAAGAAATTAAAAATTACAATGTGCTGGGGAAAGCATAAAAATAACAAATAAAAATGAGTAGAAGATTTAAAACAAGAAAATTTGGATTATTCCTTTTCTTTATTATACCAACGTGTTTTAGACATAATAGACATCATATTTTTTTCAACGTCAAAGTCATAGCAGGTGTTTTTATTAATATGGCGTTTGCAATGCAAGAGGCCTTCAATGGACTTGGAAGATAGCCTATTCCTTTGATTGGTTTTAAGCAAATTAATTGCTGAAAAAATCCTTTCTACATTTGCAGATGAATGCGGTAATGTAAAAATGTGATAAACAAATTTTATTAGAGTTGGAAACATTTTGGAACCATCGCCATATTTCATATTACTTATGCTTTCCCAAAATAAATCTGACTTATCACTTAAATTTTCAAAATCGACATTGCGCAATAACCTCCATTCTGTGTCTACTGTTTGCAAATCACTAATGGCAATTAAATTTGGAAACGCCCTGCATATTGGGACAATAGACACTACTTCGCCAGTTTTTACCAGAGCTGGATGGAATGCACGTAAATCCTTTAAAATATTATTTTTTAGCGGGAATCGTTCAATAATTTGTTTGCAGGATTCAATATAAAAGTCTAAACACCTGACACGGAATAAATGAATGTGTTCATTTGTCAATTCTTCATTTAAATCTAATAGGGTATTTGTGACTAATGCCCCGTAATAAATATCATTTAGCTCTAAAAAATTTCTTGGGTTTTTATAATCAACATCCTCAATAGGAATACTTGCAATGTAAGTTCTGTTTAAATAACAATCGAATAAAGTCTTGAGAGTCCGTGTTATTTCGGAGTACAAGACATGAATTCTTGGATATTCCGCCTGCATCTCTTTATTGAGATTGTTAAAAATAGGTAGGACGAAATCCAAAAATTCTAAAAAGAGTTTAGTGACCGGATCATTAATTTTTTGAAGGATATTATCTGCAGCTAGAATATCATTATTTTGTGTAGCATCTATGAAAAAAAGTTTTTATGCTGAATATTGTTCCAGTACACGTTTTACAGCAGCGTGTACTGAAAGCCATCGGGTTTGGGAAGGGTGTAGAATTTTATTGACCTTTAAATGACAGAATGTCTGGAAATCTTTGTACTCCACTATCCTTTTTGGACTAGACGAAAAATAATTATAAATGTCCCTAACAAAGTCCTCTACAAAACGAGGCAATTTCTCACACGCATATGATGCGCACAAATGAAATGTATGGCAAATAGGTACATTTCATAACAAATAAATTTGGTATTTCTAATTTTAAAAGAGTCATGACAGAATGTTGATGACCCATCATGACGTTGGCCCCATCAGATGCAAAACCGATCATATTTACTTTATATGGTATCTCGTGTTTTAGAAAAAAATTATCAATAAGTTCAAATAAAGTGGTGGCGTTTGCAGACGATAGTGGAATCAAGGCTAGAAAGTTATCTCTAATGGTGTTATTTTTAAAATATCTCACTACAAGGCATAAATGTTTTATAGTACTCCTGTCAGTCGATTCATCAATAATTAATGAAAATTTTAATGACCTCAGATCTTCGCACACCTTCTTGAAGCTTTCTTGGCCGATAACATTTTCAATAATGGCTTGAGTTTTCGTGCGGGAACACTGTATTTCCGCTGCAATTTTTGAGTCCGGGCATATTTTGCGCATAAGTTGCGGCAAATGATCCATGATTGTAAATGGCAAATTATGCTCAGCGACGAATCCACTCATGCGAATTTCAGCTTAAAAACAAAAAAAGAATACTTAATTTAATTTAATAGTAGTTCAAGTTTCGAAATTAAGATCAAACCTTGTATTTTTTATAAATAAGTTTGTTTCTTCTGTGTAATTTTAAGAAACTTTGTATGGCCAGGATCACCCTTAAAATAGGTGAAGTGAAAGCCAAATTAATAAATAGGTAAATCAGAAAAACTGAGCTCACGGCCCACAGAACAAATAATAAACAAATTAGTAATTAATAACAAATTAGTGAAATAACGAGTGGCGAGACTCATTCTAAAAATATAAGTACTAACCTTCCTTGACTTGATCTTCAAGGGCCTTTTTTCCACTGCTCGCGAAAATGGAGATCATCGGTTGGGATGCTATTGATCTCCTGCTTTTTAGATGTACCTGGGAATTTGAGTGCTTCGTTACTGCATCTCTTCCAGAGGCAATATTGATGTCCTTGTTGCAGCTCTTGCAGAATGCAAAAGTTGCGTTTTTTTTGCTAGGAGCAAGCCAACCTGCATAATCGGGAAAAATTTCCCACTCCTTTTTATATAATTGGGAATATTTCTTTTTTTTAGCAATGCTCCTACTCGTACCTTCGCCTGCATCAGAGTCTGAGCTCGTCATAATTAAAGAAAAACGTTCGTAGAACAAAGCACTGAAAAACGGAGAGGCAAGAGGAGTTGGCGTTACGTAATAAATTATAAATCACAGCACAGCTCGTAACTCGTAATTGATCGGTTCGTATTGGTCTATAATGGCGCGTTCTGACGTTTCGACTTTTGTTGGCCGACTTTTATTTTACGAAAAAAGTTGAACAAGATTTGGTTCACACGTATCGATTTAAGTTGAAGCGATTTTGACATTCAAAATGGCGTCAACTGAAAATTATAATTAATTAAATTAATTAATTAACCCATTCTAATCGGAACTATAGAATAAATGCCTAATTAATAACGTTCATAGCTTCTTTCAATTTGTTCCTCCTGTTATATTTTATTAGATTAAATTTAATTACAATAAAAATACTCCTCGCCGAAGGAGGTCCGTTTCAAATTATACTTTTTCCCGCAAGTAACTAAAAAAGACAAGCGAGTTGAAACATGTGTTCACACGGGGCGATTCGGTGAAAAACTCGAACGACAAGTAAAACCAAAATGGCGATGGTCGTACTCGAACGTCAAAAGTAGACGGGCTTTCAACTTTTGCTAGGCAACAAAAAAAGTTGATAACTTTGTTGACAGAGTGTTCACACGTGGCGATTAGCTTTCAATTGTCCAACCAACAAAAGTTGACCGACAAAAGTCGCCCCGTGTGAACCGCGTATAATAGAGATATGCTTAGATTGCAGTATTTTGTAAATATTCTGGTCAATTCCCGAATCCGGGGAATTTTTTAGTTTTTTTTTTTTAATCATAGACAATTATTTGCCTGTTGGGCGGACCATAAACAAAGAATCGACGAGAAACGATAAATCGCTGAGAACACCGAAAAATCGGTAGATTTTGGTGCCATTTCGGTAGATCGGGAGATGAAGTGAAAAATCGGTAGATCTCCCGAAAAATCGGGAGCTTCGGTAACACTGCACCGTCGAACGACTGACGCGACACTCCGCTAGCAACATGGCGGCCGGTATGTCTATGGGAGATGCTATATCCACAGCGACCCGTCAAAAGGGGGCGTGGCCTAGGGTTCTTTTTGTGACGTAACGGCCAAGCATTTCCGAATATTGCCGAGCAGCCGAAAGCTAATTTTCATCTTTCGTTTCATACGATTCTTGCAGCTTGATTTCATTTGGTTAGGTTACATTACTATAGGGCCAATATCATAATGTCGATTCCAAAGCCTTAATAAAGACTGTTTGGTATGGCAACCACATTCTAATTCCTGCAAATATAATGAACTTTTGGACAATAAAAGACTTGTGGTAGGCCCTATGTTCAACTTTTGTATAAATTCGTACTAGGCCTATATATACTCAAAGTATCTAATCTTTTTACATTACAAAACAGACCTATGGGAAAGTAAAACTAGCATTATTTGGAGTCTTATGTGAAAATTTGGATGCCATATAGCATGTTGAAGGATAAGTGAGCAATGAAGGAAGTTGGGCAATTCATTGATACATATTTGATATTATTTTATTAATGGAAAATAATACATTACACCACACAAAGGAAATATAAACATTGAGGGAACAAACCCCTTTAAAAACATGACAGATAAATCAAGCATTACGTATCCAACACCAACGTAGCTTATGCGTTATGCTACATCACGGCTATTATGTAATCATAATACATAACACCACACAGGAAATATAAACACTATGGTAACAACCCCTTTGAAATCATTACAGCATCCCAAAGAACTCCACTGTAGGCGGGCAGAACGTGTATACTGCATCTGAAAGATTGGAAATGTTAATTTCGAATAACTCGTAAATATCAGCAGCTGCCTATGAACTGGAGAAATGGGCTGCTTCATAATTTCCTTCATTGTCAATGTATCCACTGATAACACCCGTCTCTGAATTCTTTTTGAAATTACTTAACGAAACTTCTAAAAGACGGTCTAAACCGGCACTCGAAGACGCCATTTCTGACGTTTCGTTTCACCGCCCACCGCGTTTCACTGATTTTGGCATCACAGGCAGTGGGAAACAATTTACTCGGAACAGCTCGGGTATGCTCAGCGTGTTTTTGTGCCGTTTAGTTTTTCAGTTATACTGCACGAATGTGCCCTGCGTACGAATGGTGACCGCTTTCCCCTAATGGAATAAAGTTATCAGTTAAATTGTTTATTATTACATAGAATTGGTCTACTGCTTCTTCTGCTGATAAATTCGTAATTTCAGATTTCTAATCATTACAATTAATGTCATTATTGTTTTGCGTGTAATCAGCTTTCCTGAAATTTCGCTTACGCTCATTGTTGTTTTTAATTTTAGATTGAATCGCATAGCCAGGTGTGGCGAACCTTTTTGGGCCCGCGTGCCAAAAATCCTCAAATATTATTTCTAGATTGTATGGCGTGCCCGAGCTGTAAAAAAAAATAACCAAATAGATAAAATAAAAAAAGTTTTTTTTTTAATTTTATTCATAAGCTTAAAAATTACAATAGAGTTTCATAAAAATAAAGTCATAATAAATCAACAAATATTCCTATCGATTTCTCTGGAAAAATTGTCAGTTTCGGCGGGGAACATTGAATGAAATTTTCAAATGTAACGTAAGTTAAATTTGAGTTGAAACAACCCAATTCTGGTTTGAAAAAAATCAACAGAATGACTGTTACATTTGAAAAGAAAAGAAGAATATGAACGATTGTTCAGATATTTTTGAAACAACTGGTCAAATAAAAAAAAAAGTTATAAACTTAAAAATTAAAAAAAAAAAATGAACTTGGAAATCGTTAGTGTGCCATCCAAATGATCAAACGTGCCACCTCGGGCACGCGTGCCCTAGGTTCGCCACATCTGTCATAGGATATTTCGAATTCCAGGGCTGGATGATGTCTATCCTCTGAAAGGAGAGGGTCATCGCTACGTGTAACTTTTGTTTCGGGACTGTAAAATATAAGGTCTAAGAATTTATCATTTTGGTTCGGTATAGTATTCTATTGGAGTAAGCTCATCAATGCCATTGTTTGAAGCAAAGTTTGCGATGGCCGTGTGCGAGGAGGCAAGACCGTGTGTAGTCTTCGGAAACTGACCATGTTAGAGTAGGTAGATTCAAATCTCCTAAAACACAAAACATTATTTGGTTCTGATGAAAAAACGGATTCCAGGTTTTTGGAGAAAACATTCATAAAATGTTGTTGGCGAGACAGGAGGTATGTATACTAGCGTGTGTCGCTCTCCATAGAGAGAAAAAATTGCCTTATTTTTAAACGCCTGCGGTCTCAAAAGTTGCATATGATCTGTAGCTATTCGAAAACGTAAAAATAAATGAAATTGGTGGTCACTATTAGCTCGCTAAAATGGCCGGAACTTTTGAAAAAAATTTGATTTCGTGATTTGGAAAAAAAATAAAACAATGGGTTAATATTTTATATTTTGTAGCACACTTAATTTTATTTCCATAACTGCAGTAAAAAAAACGAAAAATAAATATTTTTTTATACATATGTGATGTATTTGTTAAAAATATAAAAGGCGAAAATAACACTTTTTATGGTTAAATTCAAGATACTAAACAATAACGTACAACAACATTTTTGACCAAAATACAACGAATAAAAAATAATGGATGCTCAAAATTGAATGATAACATATTGTTAAAACAGTAATTACTTAAAATCTTGCTTAGAATTAAAATTTGGCATTATGTTTCTTGAATGTTGCTTGGCGTAAATATAACCTTTTCTAGCATTGTAACCAGCAACAGAAGAAGACGCCTCTGTGGTCAACTTCACACACCTTTCCACTGATTGTGTGTGGCAAGGAAATTTAGGAAAATCGAACCTTTTTACATTTCCTTCATCACACAATGTAAGTAATTCGTCCGTTTTTACATTGCTCAGGAGGGGAGGTTCTGTCAGAATTAAATCTGTGGCCTGCCAGTCAATTAATTCTATGTAGCTATTGCAGTTGAAATTAATTTTTGGAATTATGAACTCTCTCACTCCTGAAGTTTGAAGGGCCCTATATTTAATGATCCTTCTACATCCTAGCTCCCTTATACATTTATTGTCATCGGTTAACATTGATAGAATAATGTTTTCCGGGTGTGCAAAATATGCGTTCCTCTGAATCACGGGGTCGACAATAGCTTTCAATTCTGCTGAAAGATATCTGGAAATGTTAACCATTTTCCAGAGATTACGGGCTCCATCTATACAAGAGCTATTGCACTTTATGGTAAACCATGTTGGAGCATATACTCTCACAATAAAGGTGGCCAATATCTGCAAATTTTCTGTTGGGTTTTCCGTTGCAACATATAGCCGTAATATTCTGTTTGCAGTTGTTAGCCACCTGGCATGAGACATTTTCCCTGGTTGTTTCCTTGCCAAATCTACAGTTATCATACCTTTTGACACAGCCAGACACATATTATATAAATAATTTTGGTCCGTGCTTAAATTTTCTGTTATATTTTCCGGTATGGATGATTGAATGGGAACAAACCGAATAATTTTCATGTTCTCACAATTTTTTAAGTTTCTTCCGATTGGTCCCGAGAAAGCTACAGGTCCGCTAGTCGGTCCATCTAATGAAGATAGCAGATGTCGCAATGGTAGTTCATTGGCGTGCAGCTGGCAGATAAGCCATTGCAATGGCTTTCCAAGTCTCTGTTCCATTCTTGAAATGATTCCATTTTTCCGGCCAGTGTTTGTATTTGTTCCGTCACAACCAACTGCAACAATTTTCTCCATTTGACGATTTTCCTCTTTCAAAAGAGAACATATGGCATTTTCGCTGTCTTTAGCAGTACCAGATGATGGCGTAGCGTGTCCGAGATACACTGATCCTGGCTCCTGCACAAGCGTTATGTGTTCTTCAACTTTTATTCGTCGATAAAATTTACTTCCTTTCTTGATAATAAACATTGTTTTGTCCTTGCGCCCATCGAAAAATAAACCTTCGATATTTGTCAATTTACGGCTATTTAATAACATATCTCTAGTTTGCTTTCTAGCTCTTCGTAATCTACTATGATCTATAACGGAAGACGGACCAGCTTCATTTACATCTTGTAAAACCGCAGAAGCAATGGCAGCTGCTGCTCTGTGTGATACGCCGTATCGATCACAAATTTGAGATAACTTCGTCAAGGGATTCTTCATCTTCGAATTTTGTATATTTCGAGGAGATAATGTATCAGCAGATTGATGATCTTCACTTAGTGCTGGTTCCTCATCAGAATCTGAAAAACTGTTGGAAAGAAGTGGAAGAAGAGTAGATGGTTTTTCTAAAGGTCGTGACTTATTCGGATTTACAATCCTTTGCGCCCTTGTATATTTTTTACGAAGTTTTTGCGTAGTGTTGAAATCGATATTCCCCATAATCATTAATCTTTGACTACGTTGATCCTCCAAAAAAAGACGTTCTTGTTGTGGGACTGACCTCAGCCTGCCACATTTGCAGATGGAATAGTTTTTACATTTACAGGCTGCAATATCAAAAAGTTGTTGACCCTTCACGATGAATGCATCTAGTTTATTGATGTATGCTTGGGACTTGCTGGTACTTGTTTTTAAATATTTCAATAGTTGTTTGTATTCAGTTTTGTAGGAAAAAACAAGGAATTTTATTCTTTGAAAAGAAATAATAGGAATTGAAGATTTCTGCCATATCTCAGTCAACACTTGGGATACCTTTGTGGAGATTTCTGCGGCAGATGGCTCTTTCAATGTTGTCAGCTTCATTTAATACCGCAACCACTCATAATGCCTGATGACATCTTCATAACTTGGCAGAGTAGTCCACTTCATTTCTTCAGGAAACTTGTCGAAAATACTTAATTTGGTAGATAATCTAGTGTCTATACGTTTGGAAATCATACTGCTAACGTAATGTTAATAATTTTATAGACTTAGATAACAAAACGATACAATGTCGCATAAAACAATACAAACAACTGCAGCGGGCGGGCGCGTGCGGGCGACTATCAACTTAAACTTGACAAAAACAAACATCTTATTGTGGCAGGAGTAGGGGTACAGTGGTAGGAGAAGGAGGTGGGGGAACAGACGAAAGGAAAGGGGAGATGTTCATTTGAATCTTCAAATATCAAACCAAGTCCAATAATTAAAAATTAAAGCAAACTAAATGGCAATGGAAAACGTTTTAGTGGATTTTTATCATTTTTTTGTTAATTTCAGTATTCTTGTTGATTTACTTGCATTAATAAAATTGATTTTTTTATTTAATTTTTGTCAACTATACGCTGTTTTTAATAATAAACAAACGTTAAAAGGTTAAATTATTGTGAAGAAAATATTAATTACCAATATTTAAAAATACATGTTTTAGGTTTTTTTTCTGTTTTTCAATACATTTTAGAGAGCTAATAACCATTTTTAAAAAAATAATTTTAAATGTAGTTCTCATTTTCTTTGTAAGAAGCAACTTTTGAGACATCAGGCGTTTCTGAATCCAAAAGTTGAAATAATTGACACACCTACTCTATGGTACCAAATGGGCTGAAATATTGGAAAAAAGGTCAAAATCGTGGTACAAATCGATTTCAGATGCACAATATGCATAAAGTTTGATTGTTAAAAAAATCATGATTTTTATGGACGCTAATTTCAGACTTGGGTTCGAATTCTGGAAGCAGTTTTAACAGACTCTATGGTACCAAATGGGCTGAAATTTTGGAAAAATTTTAAGAATCGTGGAACAAATCGAATTAACTCACAAAATCTCTTTAAAGTTTGATTCTTAAAAAAATCGTGATTTTCATGGTAGCTCATTTCAGACTTGGGTTCGAACTTTGGAAGCAGTTTTATCAGGCTCTATGGTACCAAATGGGCCTATATTTTGGAAAAGTTGTAAGAATCGTGGAAAAAATCGAAATAACTCACAAAATCTCTTTAAAATTTGATTCTTAAAAAAATCGTGATTTTTATGGTAGCTCATTTCAGACTTGGGATCGAACTTTGGAAGCAGTTTTCTTAGGCTCTATAGGACCAAACGGGCTGAAATATATTGGAATAAAGATAAGAATAGTGGTACAAATCGAAATCAATCACAAAATCTCCATAAAGTGTGACCCTTAGAAAAATCACGATTTTAATGGACGCTAATTTCAGACTTGGGTTCGAATTTGGAAGCAGTTTTCTCAGGCTCTATGGTACCAAATGGGCTGAAATTTTGGAAAAGTGGTAAGAATCGTGAAACAAATCGAATTTTCACACAGAATCTCTATAAAGTTTGATTCTTAAAAAAATCATGATTTTTATGGACGCTCATTTCAGACTTGGGTTCGAACTTTGGAAGCGGTTTTATCAGGCTCTATGGTACCAAATGGGCCTATATTTTGGAAAAGTTGTAAGAATCGCGGAAAAAATCGAAATAACTCACAAAATCTCTTTAAAATTTGATTCTTAAAAAAATCGTGATTTTTATGGTAGTTCATTTCAGACTTGGGTTCGAACTTTGGAAGCAGTTTTATCAGGCTCTATGGTACCAAATGGGCTTAAAATTTGGAAAAAAGGTAAGAATCGAGGTACAAATCGATTTCAGATGCACAATATCCATAAAGTTTTATTGTTAAATAAATCATGATTTTAATGGACGCTAATTTCAGACTTTCGTTCGAACTCTGGAAGCAGTTTTATCAGGCTCTATGGTACCAAATGAGCCTAAATTCTGGAAAAGTTAAAAGGATCGTGGAACAAATCGAATATACTCACAAAATCTCTATAAAGTTTGATTCTTAAAAAAATCATGATTATTATGGACGCTCATTTCAAACTTGGGTTCGAACATTGGAAGCAGTTTTATCAGGCTCTATGGTACCAAATGGGCTAAAATATTGAAATAAAGATAAAAATAGTGGTACAAATCGAAATCAATCACTAAATCTCCATAAAGTTTGATTCTTAGAAAAATCATGATTTTAATGGACGCTAATTTCAGACTTGGGTTCGAACTTTGGAAGCAGTTTTATCAGGCTCTATTGTACCAAATTGGCTGAAATTTTGGAAAAGTTGTAAGAATTGTGAAACAAATCGAATTAACTCACAAAATCTCTTTAAAGTTTGATTATTAAAAAAATTGTGATTTTTATGGAAGCTCATTTCAGACTTGCTTTCGAACTTTGGAAGCAGTTTTATCAGGCTCTATGGTACCAAATGGGCTTAAAATTTGGAAAAAAGGTAAGAATCGAGGTACAAATCGATTTCAGATGCACAATATCCATAAAGTTTTATTGTTAAATAAATCATGATTTTAATGGACGCTAATTTCAGACTTTCGTTCGAACTCTGGAAGCAGTTTTATCAGGCTCTATGGTACCAAATGAGCCTTAATTCTGGAAAAGTTAAAAGGATCGTGGAACAAATCGAATATACTCACAAAATCTCTATAAAGTTTGATTCTTAAAAAAATCATGATTATTATGGACGCTCATTTCAGACTTGGGTTCGAACATTGGAAGCAGTTTTATCAGGCTCTATGGTACCAAATGGGCTAAAATATTGAAATAAAGATAAAAATAGTGGTACAACTCGAAATCAATCACTTAATCTCCATAAAGTTTGATTCTTAGAAAAATCATGATTTTAATGGACGCTAATTTCAGACTTGGGTTCGAACTTTGGAAGCAGTTTTATCAGACTCTATGGTACCAAATTAACTGAAATTTTGGAACAGTGATAAGAATCGTGTTCTCATTCGAAATCAGTCACAAAATCTCCATAAACTTTGATTCTTCGAAAAATCATGAATTTATGGACGCTTATTTCAGACTTGGGTTCGAACTTTTGAAGCAGTTTTATCAGGCTCTATGGTACCAAATGGGCTTAAAATTTGGAAAAAAGGTAAGAATCGAGGTACAAATCGATTTCAGATGCACAATATCCATAAAGTTTTATTGTTAAATAAATCATGATTTTAATGGACGCTAATTTCAGACTTTCGTTCGAACTCTGGAAGCAGTTTTATCAGGCTCTATGGTACCAAATGAGCCTAAATTCTGGAAAAGTTAAAAGGATCGTGGAACAAATCGAATATACTCACAAAATCATGCAAAATATCCATAAAGTTTTATTGTTAAATAAATCATGATTTTAATGGACGCTAATTTCAGACTTTCGTTCGAACTCTGGAAGCAGTTTTATCAGACTCTATGGTACCAAATGGGCTGAAATTTTGGAAAAATTTTAAGAATCGTGGAACAAATCGAATTAACTCACAAAATCTCTTTAAAGTTTGATTCTAAAAAAAATCGTGATTTTCATGGTAGCTCATTTCAGACTTGGGTTCGAACTTTGGAAGCAGTTTTATCAGGCTCTATGGTACCAAATGGGCCTATATTTTGGAAAAGTTGTAAGAATCGCGGAAAAAATCGAAATAACTCACAAAATCTCTTTAAAATTTGATTCTTAAAAAAATCGTGATTTTTATGGTAGTTCATTTCAGACTTGGGTTCGAACTTTGGAAGCAGTTTTATCAGGCTCTATGGTACCAAATGGGCTTAAAATTTGGAAAAAAGGTAAGAATCGAGGTACAAATCGATTTCAGATGCACAATATCCATAAAGTTTTATTGTTAAATAAATCATGATTTTAATGGACGCTAATTTCAGACTTTCGTTCGAACTCTGGAAGCAGTTTTATCAGGCTCTATGGTACCAAATGAGCTTAAAATTTGGAAAAAAGGTAAGAATCGAGGTACAAATCGATTTCAGATGCACAATATCCATAAAGTTTTATTGTTAAATAAATCATGATTTTAATCGACGCTAATTTCAGACTTTCGTTCGAACTCTGGAAGCAGTTTTATCAGGCTCTATGGTACCAAATGAGCCTAAATTCTGGAAAAGTTAAAAGGATCGCGGAACAAATCGAATATACTCACAAAATCTCTATAAAGTTTGATTCTTAAAAAAATCATGATTATTATGGACGCTCATTTCAGACTTGGGTTCGAACATTGGAAGCAGTTTTATCAGGCTCTATGGTACCAAATGGGCTAAAATATTGAAATAAAGATAAAAATAGTGGTACAAATCGAAATCAATCACTAAATCTCCATAAAGTTTGATTCTTAGAAAAATCATGATTTTAATGGACGCTAATTTCAGACTTGGGTTCGAACTTTGGAAGCAGTTTTATCAGGCTCTATGGTACCAAATGAACTGAAATTTTGGAACAGTGATAAGAATCGTGTTCTCATTCGAAATCAGTCACAAAATCTCCATAAACTTTGATTCTTCGAAAAATCATGAATTTTATGGACGCTTATTTCAGACTTGGGTTCGAACTTTTGAAGCAGTTTAATCAGGCTCTATGGTACCAAATGGGCTGAAATTTCTGAAAAGTGGCTTACCACTTTTTTCTTAAATCGTGGAAAAAATCGAATTTTCACACAAAATCCCTATAAAGTTTGATTCTCAAAAAAATCATGATTTTTATGGACGCTCATTTCAGACTTGGGTTCGAACTTTTGAAGCAGTTTTATCAGGCTCTATGGTACCAAATGGGCTGAAATATTGGAAAAAAGATAAAAATAGTGGTACAAATCGAAATCAATCACTAAATCTCCATAAATTGTGATCCTTAGAAAAATCATTATTTTAATGGACGCTAATTTCAGACTTTGGTTCGAATTTGGAAGCAGTTTTCTCAGGCTCTATGGTATCAAATGGGCTGAAATTTTGGAAAAGTTGTAAGAATCTCGGAACAAATCGAATTAACTCACAAAATCTCTTTAAAGTATGATTCTTAAAAAAATCTTGATTTTTATGGAAGCTCATTTCATACTTGGGTTCGAACTTTGGAAGCAGTATTCTCAGGCTCAATGGGACCAAATGGGCTGAAATATATTGGAATTAAGATAAGAATAGTGGTACAAATCGAAATCAATCACTAAATCTCCATAAAGTCTGATTCTTAGAAAAATCATGATTTTAATGGACGCTAATTTCAGACTTGGGTTCGAACTTTGGAAGCAAATTTATCAGGCTCTATGGTACCAAATGAACTGAAATTTTGGAACAGTGATAAGAATCGTGTTCTCCTTCGAAATCAGTCACAAAATCTCCATAAACTTTGATTCTTCGAAAAATCATGAATTTTATGGACGCTTATTTCAGACTTGGGTTCGAACTTTGGAAGCAGTTTTCTCAGGCTCTATGGAACCAAACGGGCTGAAATATATTGGAATAAAGATAAGAATAGTGGTACAACTCGAAATCAATCACTAAATCTCCATAAAGTTTGATTCTTAGAAAAATCTTGATTTTAATTGACGCTAATTTCAGACTTTGGTTCGAATTTGGAAGCAATTTTCTCAGGCTCTATGGTACCAAATGGGCTGAAATATTGGAAAAAGGTAAGAATCGTGGTACAAATCGAAATCAATCACAAAATCTCCATAAATTGTGATCCTTAGAAAAATCATTATTTTAATGGACGCTAATTTCAGACTTTGGTTCGAATTTGGAAGCAGTTTTCTCAGGCTCTATGGTACCAAATGGGCTGAAATTTTGGAAAAGTTGTAAGAATCGTGCTACAAATCGAATCAACTCACAAAATCTCTTTAAAGTTTGATTCTTAAAAAAATCTTGATTTTTATGGTAGCTCATTTCAGACTTGGGTTCGAACTTTGGAAGCAGTTTTATCAGGCTCTATGGTATCAAATGGGCTGAAATTTTGGAAAAGTTGTAAGAATCGTGGAACAAATCGAATTAACTCACAAAATCTCTTTAAAGTTTGATTCTTAAAAAATCGTGATTTTCATGGTAGCTCATTTCAGACTTGGGTTCGAACTTTGGAAGCAGTTTTATCAGGCTCTATGGTACCAAATGGGCTGAAATTTTGGAAAAGTGGTAAGAATCGTGGAACAAATCGAATTTTCTCACAAAATCTTTATAAAGTTTTGTAGACGGTACCTACCAGCGACTTACCAGCGAACAGCACAAAATAATTATTAAGTTAATTTCCTTATTATGGCAACATTCTGTCTTCAACACAACGGTCCGCCAGTGCGTCGACCGAATCATTCTTTATTTCCCGTTGGACCCGACTGGTTGTGTCTTTTAGATTACCGTCTACATTCTAGAATCGTCCACGTTAATTTTAGTGTCGCGTATAACAATGTGTTCAAATAAACTCAATGAATTTCAATATTCTTTTATTAAAAACAACCTTCTGATATTGAGAGTCCTTTAGGATCTGTTTTACACAAAATAAGTAAGTTATCCTAAATTGGTGACCCGACGTTTCACACGTATTAACATTATTGTCATTCTAAATTACGCGTATTTATCATTATTGTCATCTGCCATCCAGTCGAGACAGCGTGGAATCAAGAATCCTGAGATAGCGTACCCCTCCGTAAGTAACTTTAACTATTATTATTTTCTCATAATTAACGAAAATAAATGTTCTCAATATCGTTTAAGATAAAGCGCATCGCGCGACCTGCTATTAACAGCATCCCAAAACCATAGTGTTTACAAGTTTAATATGCAGTACGAGTTGTCAATTTAACGAAATACCTACAAATGATTAAAGTCTTTCAACTTTTTTAATAAAATGTCCCAACTAATCATACAATATACTTGTTTCTTCGAGCATTTAGTGCGTTTTAAACTTAATTCCAGGGAAGATCGACCAGCTACATCCATTGGAAGACGGACTGCGTCATGACAACCGCTTCAAGGAGTTGCAAATACGACGTCACGATACATTTCATCAGCGGGGCGAGATTTCGCCACATTACATCGGTCTACATGCAGAAAGACGATTTGCTTGGCGAACTCCAGTTTTCCTGAGTCATCCTGGGATTACAAGTTCCAGAAAGAAAAAAGAAATCATATTCACGTCACGTAAATGTTTAAACAGTTTTAACATATCCTTCATTTCCACATTTTTAAAATTAAAGTTAATATGTTGCATTGATTTGACGTAAATAATAATGCATTTCAAATAATATGTTGCATTGATTAGATGTAAATAATAATGAATTTTAAATAATATGTTGCAAATCAGCACTTGTTTGAATAAAAAAATCTTCTAGAACTTTTGGAATATTGTAACTACAATATTAGAGTCATACCTACAGTTGATTAACATGAAACTACATAATAATATAAAAGATTTTAATAATTTTATGCAGTTCCAAAAAATATTTTATGATTAACGTTGATTGTTTTTTAAAAATAAATTCATATTTTGCAAATATTCCTAATGATTTTACAATTCTTGCAATTTTAACAAACCTTAAATAAATTTTAAAATAATGTGCATGAATCTGAAATTAATTATCAAATTTTAAATAATGTGCATGAATCTTAAAAACATCTTAACAAAAACATGTATGATTCTTGAATTTCATTATATTATTAATCATTTGACATTACTGATTTAACATTATTATTCGAAATCTTTGAAAACTAATTGGTGTGGACTACCTACATTTAAATTTTTGGTTTGCGTCTTTGATTATCCACGCGGTATTTACAAATATTTTCAACATAAATACATAGATGGTTCTAAACATATGTATTAAAGTTTTTCTGATTTTTTACTTGATAGTGAATGGTTCAAGATAATCTTATGTTAACTAATAACATTTTGTTTAAATACGTATTTAAATCTTAAGCCTTACACAAGGGCGGATCCAGCTTTGGCGCCAGGGGGGGGTCACGTAGTCGTGGTCAAGTTTTTTTTTTTTTTAAAGAAAGACAAACATTCCCGGGTTACGAATAACCCAACAATAACTCCTACCACTACCACAGAAAGCCGAAAATGCTTGCTTGTGTTGTGATGGAGGACTTAGGTCCGGTCAGTTACAGTTACAAGAAGTTATAATTTAATTTTGATAATAATATATACAAATATTCTAAGACGTTCCGTATTTTTTTTTAATCGTATTTTTGAAACCCTGGTGATTTTTTTAAAATTTCAACTCGAAAAATCAGACAATTTTTTATAAACCGGAAAGACGGGACATAATTTTATATGTCGTGCAAAAAAACGGTAATTAACTAGCCGAAAGTCATTTAAAAAAGAACGTTTTCCACACGAATGTCACAAAAATGGCATGAAATTGTACGGAGTTCTGTTCATAACATCTGTCAAAACACCGCCATCTTTAGCAAAAAGCATAAATATACCAAATCACCTACTCATGCAAAAAGTCAAATCAAAGGTTAAGTGGTTAAGTTCGCAGAGAACAAACAATAAATCTAGTGAACGTTAAACGTCAAATTCAAAAATTCGCCGGATATCAAAGTGTTGCCGTATAAAAAAAATAATCAGTGTGGAATTTTACAAAATTAAGCGAACATAATCGGAGACGGAACATTTTCATGTAAATCATTCAAAATCCATCATTAAAAATAATACTATGCATTTCTAAAAAAAATTACTAACGTTTTCGTAATCTTAGTAAAAAAATTAACCACACTTTTAGCCTTCATTTTAATTGATTCTGAAGAATTTGTTACAAATATTAAAAATGTGTCCACTTCCGAAGTTATTAATTCATCATCTGGTACTTACCGCTAAGTCCGCTAACTTTATAGTTATACACGGGTTATAAAGTTTTAAAATCGTTGAACGTAAAATATATTAATTGTAAGGTATTGTTTTATTAATCTAAAATATAAATAACTTGCATCCCTCGTGCGGCATAATTTTATTTTTTTTAAATTCAATTATAATTTCGCCGAAATAAATTAAAATGTTAGCCTTGGGCAAAACCTCGATGAACGAGGTTGTGTCTCGCCTTAAGAATTGCTTTAGGAAGTATAGGAAGGCTGGTAATTCGCGCGGGCGCGTTAGACCTGTCCAGACCTGTCAAAAAACTTCCGAAAGAATAAGTTCTGTAACTTACTAAAATAACGTTAAGTGACTTTTGGTGTCGTTTACATTGGGAATTTGGCCAAACTCGCCTTCAAGAGCGATTTACAGGAAAAAAACTTACGAGTCTAACCCCAGCCTTAGAACATTAACAAATAACATTTGAGTTTAAACACACATACACTGGCATAATGAAGAAACTGATTAGATTACTTACCATTTCTTGTAATGAATTGAATTTGCAGCAACAATTTTTAAGAACACTATTACTTATATTGGAACTTATTTTTTTTAACTTAGTAAACAAATAAAAGTAAACACTTTATTAATAAAGTTTAGTCGTTCCGATTGAGGTTAGGTTTTGCTAGACGCTAGACGTTAGTCAAAACAAAGCGCGCGCAAGCGTCACACGTGGTTACACGAAATGTGTCATAATAATATGAAAGGTGGCGGCCGAAGCGCGCGCCGGTGGCGGTGCGCGGTGACGCGGTAACATTCAAATTTTCGATGCGTTCGTTCCCGAATAATGCGTTTGCCGTCAAACAAAGTATTATATTAAATTAATTAAATATTGAAAGTACTTAAATAAAATTTATATTGTGACAAAAAATATATAAAAACATTATGTTTAACAATTTTAATTAGTGGTCCACCTAGGTCCTGGATGGGCCCAGGACCTAGGTAGTCATGACCCCCCCCCTGGGCTGGGATCCAGGGGGGGGGTCATGACCACCGTGACCCCCCCCCTGGATCCGCCACTGGCCTTACATGCATTAAACTTGTCCATTTAAATACTACGAAAATGTCAGAATGATATCGGATGAAGAAATTCCCAACTTGAAGAAAACATTTGAACCAACTACGAATAAACTGGATACAAAGAAAACCGAAAACATGGAATCGTCAAGCGGAACTAATCCCGATTCAAATATCAATTATGTAACAGTCAGGTTACCACCATGCTGGAGAGAAAGTATATCGCTTTGGCTAGTACAGGCGGAAGCGCAATTTGCTAATTCACGTGTTAAGGACGACTTTACTAAATATAACATAATTATTGCAGCGCTAGATTCTCAGACTTTACAATGCGTTAGCGATATTGTCACAAAACCACCCGCAACTGACAAATATTTAAGCCTCAAAGCGGCACTTATTGACAGACTGCAAGATTCGTCTGAGAAACGACTCACCCGACTACTTACTGGAATCCAACTGGAAGATCGGAAACCAACCGGACGCCTCCGACACATGATGGAACTTGCCGGACCAGCTTTAGCGGACAGTGCTATAGTGAGAACACTCTGGTTGCAGCGTTTACCGCAACACGTCCAAGCAATCCTGTCAGCTTTAACCGACAATGACACGAATCAGCTCGCGTTGGCGGCTGATTAAATAATAGACGTCTACCAGTCATCCGAATGCAGTGCTGTAGACCATCAAAATAAACCGAGTACCTCAAGAAAGGAAAATACGGAAAATTCTATATTATTACAACTTCAACAGCAAATTTCCGACCTTACACATGAAGTCTCACGTTTAAAAATGTCTCAAAATAACAACTTTACAAACTTCCGTGGACGAAAAAGTCAGAGCCCACATCGAAATAATTCTTACAGCTATTCATCACAACAGAATCCCGCTGGAAGGCCGAGGTCCAGGTCTCGCGGTAGATCACCCAAGAGGAATCAGGATGGATTATGTCATTTCCATCAGGATGGATTATGTCATTTCCATAGACGTTATGGCGAAAAATCCTTCAGATGTTACCAACCATGTAATTTCAAAAACAAAAATTCGGGAAACGACAACGGAACCTCTCAGTAGGGACGTGCGAGATTCCGAGTAACACATGTCGTCTCTTTGTTTATGATCTACAAACTAGACAAAAATTCCTAGTGGACACTGGGGCGGACGTTTCTGTCATCCCTAGAAACCCGTCATACAACAAAAATAACATCACTTCTGACAACTGTCCAGCTACACTATATGGTGCCAACGGAAATCCCATCAAGACATATGGCACAAGAACTGTA
Source organism: Hesperophylax consimilis (assembly GCF_061612785.1). Taxonomy (NCBI): domain Eukaryota; kingdom Metazoa; phylum Arthropoda; class Insecta; order Trichoptera; family Limnephilidae; genus Hesperophylax; species Hesperophylax consimilis. The sequence goes on along the minus strand of NW_028301311.1, from coordinate 59,125 downwards.
GAACTCGATTTTGGCCTACGTCGAGCGCTAAAATGGCGATTTATTGTGGCTGATGTATCAAGACCAATCCTAGGTGCAGACTTTCTTCATCATTTCAACCTGACGGTGAATTTAAAAAAGTCAACAATCGCAGACCAGTCAACAGGATTAGTCATAAAAGGAATAACTCATAAGGGACCTACATCCGGTATTTCAACAATTTCTTCATCGCAAAAATACCGTGATATTCTAAACAAATTCCCAAACTTAACAAGACCTATCATGAAGACATCAGATGCCAAAAAACACTTAGTGACCCACTGCATCGAAACCCGAGGACCACCCGTTACCGAACGAGCCCGCAGACTAGCACCTGCCTTACTGGAAGCGGCGAAGAAAGAGTTCAAATATCTAATGGAACAAGGGATCTGCAGGCCTTCTAAAAGCAATTGGGCCAGCCCGTTACATATGGTAAAAAAACCCAACGGCGAGTGGCGTCCTTGCGGCGATTATCGTCGTCTTAATGCTAAAACGATCCCGGACAAATTTCCAATACCTCAACTTCATGATTTTGCACATAAACTTGCAGATGCAACCATATTCAGCACAATCGACTTGACCAGGGCTTATCATCAAATACCAGTGGAACCTGAAGACATTCCGAAGACTGCCATCATCACACCATTTGGATTATTCGAATTCACATCCATGCAATTTGGTTTATCAAACGCAGTGCAAAGCTTTCAACGTTTTATGTATGCTGTGACAAGAGATTTGGACTTTTGTTTCGTATACCTTGATGACATCCTGATTGCTTCTAAAAATGAAGAAGAACATAGAAAACACTTGGAAATATTACTCAAACGCCTTGCTGAATATGATCTAGTAATCAACATTAACAAATGCCAATTCGGCGTACCTAAAGTCAACTTCCTGGGTCACACAATTACACAAAAAGGAATGTCGCCTATCAAAGAAAAGGTGAATGCCGTCATAAATTTTCCATTACCTAAAACAGCAAAAGACTTGCGACGTTTTTTAGGCATGTTGAATTATTATAGAAGATTCCTCCCTAAGGCTATCAACACTCAAACTAAATTATTTGATTGCATTGCCGGTTATAAGAAAAATGACAAGAGGGAAATAGCTTGGAATCAAGAACTGACGGACGCATTCAAGGAATGCAAACAACACTTAGCTGACGCAGCATTACTCGCACACCCAAATACCAATGCTAAAATAGCTATAATGGTTGATGCTAGCGACATAGCTATGGGTGCGTCATTACAACAGTCAAATGGCGATTCTTGGGAACCTTTAGCATTCTTTTCCAAGAAATTTTCACCAGCGCAGCGAAAATACAGTACCTTCGATCGAGAACTTACTGGTGTTTTCGAAGCGGTAAAATATTTTAGAAGTCATATTGAAGGTCGAAATTTCACCATCTATACAGATCACAAGCCAATCACCTTTGCTTTCTGCAAGAAGCGAGCCTCTAGCTCTCCACGTCAAGAGAGACAGTTGGATTACATTGCCCAATTTTCAACGGACATCAGGCATATCTCTGGAGAACAAAATATAGTAGCGGACGCACTATCTCGAATCGAAGAGATTAACAGCCCTACTTCTATTGACTACAGGCAGATGGAGAAAGCGCAGTGTCAAGATGACGGACTTATTAAGGCAAAAGATGACACCGCCCTCGCCTTACGTCAAATGGTGATTCCTGGCTCTGAAGCTTCAATATGGTGTGACGTATCAACGGGCCACATCAGACCATTCGTACCAGCTTGCATGCGAATGCAGGTAATCGAAAGTGTACACAATGTTTGCCATCCTGGCATCCTGGGAACGACAAAGACAATAAAACAAAGATTTGTTTGGCCTAACATGGCGACAGACATAAAAAACTTTGTCAAACAGTGCATAGCTTGCCAAAAAGCTAAGGTCTCTCGACATACGGCTGCACCATTAGCAACGTATTTACTACCAGAGGATCGATTCCGTAATATTCATATCGACCTGGTTGGACCTCTCCCAGCGTGTAACGAGTACCAGTATATACTCACTATGATTGACAGGTACACACGATGGCCCGAAGCAATCCCTTTGAAAGATATGACTGCAGAAACCGTCGCTACTGCACTGACGACACATTGGATTGCCCGTCACGGAACCCCAGATACCATCAGTTCGGATCAGGGCAGACAATTTGAGTCCTGCCTCTTCAAAAAACTAACCGAAAAATTTGGAATAAAACATTCTAGGACCACCGCGTAACCACAAGCTAATGGTATGATCGAGAGATGGCACCGCACTTTAAAAGCCTCTCTCATGGCTTGTGGCGATCGAAATTGGGTCGAAAGCCTCCCATTAGTTCTACTTGGTTTGAGAGCAACGGTTTGAGAATATCTGAAGTGTTCACCAGCTGAATTAACCTACGGTAGAACCCTTAAATTACCCTGTGATTTCTTCACAGCAACACCACGCGAGGAACCAGACACATATATCGGACGGCTACAAAATACGTTCGAAGCCATTAAACCAACTCCTGCCAGTGTTCATGGTACAGGAAAGTTTTTTGTCCACAAAGACCTACCTAGCGCGACACATGTGTTCCTCAGAACTGACGGTGGAAGAAGACCACTGCAGAATCCGTACGAAGGCCCATACAAAGTGGAAGAACGGAATGAAAAAACATTCCTAATTACTGTAAAAGGAAAACCTAAGCGTGTCACAATAGACCGCCTAAAACCTGCTTTTGTTCCTGCAGAAGAAAATGTATCTGTTCCTACATCTGTTCCAGTATTACCAGAAATAATCAGAACCACAAAATCTGGTCGAAGAGTTCATTTCCCAGACAGATTAGGACAGTTTAAAGCATAAAAAGGCATTTCTTTTCCTAAAAAGTAAATAAATGATTTAACCTATGTACTTAGATATGTATAAGCAAATCTTATATACCTATACTTATAAATTGCAACTACGCTTATGTCCTAAATATATAATAGCTTAATAATATGTCTTATATTGTTCATGCAAAACAATGTATCACATATTACCATTAAGTATATAACTGTACAAACATGTTTTTTATAATTTTAAAAATATTCCGCAAATAGCGATGACATTGCAACTTGCATTGAAAATAATTACGCTTTTCGCATTAAATCCTTGTATAATTTTAAGCTATAATTTTAAGCATTTTTAGACTATATTTTTTAATATCAAATTCACATGATAAAATTTTTTAATGTAATAATATAATATAACATGTGATAATTTCTGTGATAATTCTATCCTAATGTTGATGTAAACATGTAAATGTTATTTGGCATTTAATAGATAATAACAATAGTTTTCAATGGAAATAAAAATGGAATATGCCAGACTGGATGACAACACTGCCCAGTCTCATTTTTGTTTAATATTACTATCTCCATTAGTATGTAGAGATAATAGGTTAGGTTAGGTTAGGTTAGGTTAGGTTAGGTTAGGTTAGGTTAGGTTAGGTTAGGTTAGGTTAGGTTAGGATAGGTTAGGTTAGGTTAGGTTAGGTTAGGTTAGGTAAGGTTAGGTTAGGTTAGGTTGTATGGATTTGTAGTATCTGCCGTGGGTACCTTGCTTGTTACACACAAGGTTTCTCCTAATTCTTTTTTATAAATATTCCTTATCCTTCGCAGGATTTTCTTTAATTTCCATCTATGACATTTATTTCTTTAATTCTTTTGTTGATTTTTTCTAAGTACGCTATGTATATTTCGCTTGTTTTTTTCCGTTTCCATATGTCGGTCCTATTCTCTTCAGTGATTCCAAGGTTTTCTAGTTTGTAATTTAATTTAAATCTGTCTAGATCAAAAATTGTACATTTTTCTAAAAGATGGGTAATGTCCTGAATAGAAGTTTTGTCACACGGGCATTTGTCATCGTCTATTATCTTGAAGCGTTTCAGGTATTCTTTGAAGCATCCATGTCCTGTCAGCATCTGTGTCGCATGGAAGCTATTTTCCGCGTGTTTTCTCTTTTGAATTGCTGCGTAAATATCTGGGAAGTATTTCTTAGTTATTCTGCCAGTGCTTTCTTCCATATATCTGATATTCCATTTTTCTTCCGTCTCTTTCTTTGATGTTATTTTAGTGAAACTTGGAGGTACCTTACTGTAGTCTGGACACTTTTTCAGTAATCTTCCCTTCTTTGCTGCCGCATCTGCTATTTCATTTCCCTCTAAGCCTTTGTGGGCTCTAACCCATTGAAATTTTACCCGGTTGTTGTTTTCACGGCATGTTTCTAATTTTCCCAAGCACTCTCTTGCTATATCGTTCGTAGTTCTCTCGTCCCTTAATGTTTCTAGTGATGATTTGCTGTCTGAGTTTATGGTTATATCTGTATCTATTATTCCCTTTCTTTGAACCCATTCTATGGCTTTTTGAATTGCTAACATTTCTGCTTGGTAAACGGTGCAGTAGTTTTCTAATTTAAATGATTTCGACACCCAATCTTTCCCATTTTCTTTTATTACTACTCCTGCGCCCACTTTACCGTCCTGTTTGCTTCCGTCTGTAAAAATTTGTATGGGATCCTCGTTAATTTTATTTCCATTTTCTAACTCGATTTTTATATTTTCTTTCACTATTTTCCCTGGATGTGGTAGTTCATTTATACAGCATGTGGTCATTATTTCCCTGTCAGCTGGTAAGAAGTGAGCCGGAATTCCTCTTCTGTTTATTCTGTAGATATTTTTAATTTCGGCTATTTTTAGATCTATTGGTGGTGTTCCTGCTAAGGCTAAAGCTGAGGTGGTGGAGATTGTTCTATACCCCTTACAAATTCTTATTGCGTATTGACGTTGAATACTTTCTAGTTTTTTCCTATTTTTTACTCTTTTACACGTATCTCCCCAGACCCCTGATCCGTACGTAAATAACGGCACGATTGCCCCGTCGTATATTGTCTTTACAATTTCTGGTGATAGTCCCCACGTCGGTTTTGCCGCTCTGCATAAGGCTTTAAAGATGGTCGAGGTTTTACCGCAAATATAGTCTATGTGTTTGTCCCATCTAAGCTTGTTATCGATTACCATACCCAAAATTTTTATTTCCTTTACTGGATTTATCTCCTTTCCGTTCATGTTGACGTTTATGCTTTTTTCCTGAGACTTGCTCATTACCATGATTTGTGTTTTTTTTTCCGAGAATTCTAATTTTACTTTTTTCCCCCAATTGCTCACTTTTTCTAAAGCTTTTTCCGCCGTTTCTTTTGCGGTTTGTAGATTTTTACCGTTCACAATTAAAAGTACATCATCAGCGTAGGCTTGGATGTAGACATCTGGACCGAGGTCCATTTGAAGGAGTTCGTCCAGCGAAACATTCCAGAAGATTGGCCCACCAATCGATCCTTGAATACAACCTTTCGAAACACATTTCTCACTTGAGTGGTTTCCGTGCCTTATTCTAACTTTCCTGTCCTCTGTATAGCTTCTTACTAAGGCAACCAGGCTAGAAGGACATTTTTTTTCTATGAGTTGTTTTAACAATTGTGGCCACCATGCATTATCGAAAGCTCCTTTAATATCGAGCGATATGACGATTACTTCGTCAGTCTTTCTTTCCATTTTACTTTTAATGACTTCCACTGCATCGTACATTGCGTCTTCTGCTGACTTTTGTGAGGTGAATCCGTATTGTTTTTGGCTTAGTTTCTTCCCTTTGCCAAGGTTCCATTTTATTCTGTCAACCAGGATTTTTTCAAATAATTTCCCTAGAACCGGGAGAAGTCCAATCGGCCTGTAGTTTTCAAGACTGCTGTAGTTGTTCTTTCCTGGTTTGGGTATGATGATTATATTTGCTTCCTTCCATATTTTTGGGAAATATCCTGTGTCGAAACATTTCTGGAACATTTTTGTCATTATTTCTGGGAAACTATCATTGAAGCAGGTTAGAATATCAGAAGTGATCCCATCTGCCCCAGGGCACTTCTTCGGGTCCATCGATCTGAGGGCGTTTTTTACCTCTTCTTTTGAGATTTGTGGTTCTTGGTCGACTGTTGTCTCTTGCGTTGCTTTTATTCTTATTTCTATTTGTTCCGGTGTTTCATTTATCACATTGTCATCTGGAAAGAAGTGTTGAAGAATTTCCTTGGCAGTATCTTCAGGGTTATTATTTTTAAAAGTTGATGTTGGCGCTCTGTTTGGTGGGTTCGTGAGGACTCTATAGATGTTAGACCAGGTTGTTTCCTTCGTTTGCTTTTGGCAGAAGTCTTTCCAGCTACTGGTTTTTGACTCTCTTAACTCATTTTTAAATTTTTCTTTGGCTTCCAGGTATTTGGGTAACGTCACCTCAGATCTTCTTTGTCCGCATGAATTCTGAAGTTTTCTTTTTGCAGAGACCAGCTCCGATTTTAAAAGTGTAAGTGAGTCAGACCACCATGGGCAATTTTTTCGTTTTCCTCCGGGTTTTGGGATAGACCTTTCGCAGCTTGTTTTGATGATTGAAGAGATAGTCTCGACCTGTTTTTCAAGGATTATTGGGTTATTGGAAAGGACGGGGTCTTCAATATTAATGTTTGCCTTTTGCAGCATTTCTTTTGCGACTTTTTTAAACTTGGTCCAGTCCGCAAACTTTGTTCTATACCTTGTTGTTGTTGATTCAGGAGGCATTATTGTGTCTGATATAATCATCGCTTTAATATTGTGATCAGATAAACCTGTCTGTTCCACTCCCCAGTTTGTTACTTTGTCCATTATGTTGTTGGAGCAGAAGGTAACGTCTATGAAGGATGTTAAATGATTGCCGGATCTCCAAGTTTCAAACGTTGGAGTGCTGCCGTCATTTAATATGTGAGCGTCTAGCGCTGCTATTGTCTCTGCAAGTTCCTCGCCTCGTTTATCTGTTTTGGGGCTACCCCACCACGAGCTTTTTGCGTTGAAATCACCGCCTATAAGAATGCTCTTGCCTTTTGTTATGTTTTCTTCATTCAGTTTGGTGATTGTATGTAGCTGGGGTGCGAGAGAATTATTGGGTTCAACGTACACTGATCCCAGAGTTATTGTTCCAATACGTGTTTTTATTTCAATATATGTCGAGTTTTCTGATGTGATCGATGATATCATAGTTGCGCTAATCCTACTGTTGACGAGGATCGCTGACTTGTTAGGGTTTTCTCTGGTTCCTTTAGTGGATTGGTATACTTGCCACCTTTTAGTTTTCAACTGCCCGGTGTTTCCTGTGTAAGGTTCCTGCAGCAGGATAATGTCAGATTTGTCCGAGTTAACCACACTGTCTGTCGCGGATTGGCATCTTTGAGCGTTCCATTGTTTGATTTTAATTTTTTCCCCCATTATTTGTATTTTTCTGTCTCAGTTTGTTTCCTGGATTTATTGGCATTTTTTTTCCTATTCATAATTCGTATGGTCAATAGATCTTTCGATTTCTCTCCGTAGAGTGGACACTCGTGCGTTCCAGATCTATGTCTTGATGGGGCTGAGGTCTTCCTCTTCCTGTTTTCATTGACGCATGAGCCACATTTCACCTCGTCAATTTTATCTTTATTTTGACACTGTGCGAAAGTGTGTTTCCCGGCACAGTGCCAGCATCTAGTTTCCAGTTCGCAGTGTTTCTTCAAATGTCCGAATCCTAGACAGTTCATACACTGCATCGTTGAGATGAAGTTTTCGGCGTAGATCCGTTGAAAGCCAATATTTATTCTGCCCATGCTAATAATCTTTTTCCATGTCTTGGGGCTCGTTTCTATGACGACGTTTGTAAGGTGCGGATTTTTATTTTTTTGGAGAAAAATAATTTTTGATTCTTCCTTGAGGCCGGTAAGATCCTCGTTTTGTTCTTCCATTATTTCGATAATTTCTGCGGAGTTTAAATCTTTCTGAAGACCTTTAAGAATGATTTTGGGGTTACGTTTTTTCGCGCAGGTCGCAGAAACTTTCTCCGAAGACAGAGCTTTCATAATTGTCTCTGCATCCTGTTTTCTTTCGCAGCTTATAACTGCCCTGCCGTTTGATGTTTGCCTGATACTTGTTATTCCCACCTTTAATTTCCGTGGGTCAAGGGACTTTTTAACAGATTTTAAAACTTCGGCGCTATCTTTAACGTCTGTGTGGCTGACGATCACTGCATGTTTAGAAGGTGGAAGTGGTGGAAATCTTCGGTCCATTTCACATTCTTCCTTAATTTCTCTTTCAGGATTTGGCTTGTTCCACGGCATAGGCGGCACTGAAATTTTTTCCTCTATTCTATTAATTTGTTCCGCCATGGAATTTAAGGCAGACATCATATTTGAACAAATTATGCTTTGACAGCTATGACGCTTCCAAAATGGCGGCGATGAAGTTAAAATGAATTTATATTATTAATCACAATGCGGTAAATTTTTATTTTGTTAAATTTGAGTCTAGAATGAAGGCGTCACTGAATTAAAATTGAATTTGGGAGAATCTGCGGTTGCCGGAAGGGCGCCGAACTAGATTTTTATGATGATGCTACTGCGGACTGAATTTAGATGGTGATTGAATGATGATTTGATGACGCGAGAAAATTAAATTAAACTGAGATAAAAGCACAAAACGTAAGAACTGAATAAAAAATTAAATTTGAACGAATCTAAACCACTGAAATTAAACTGAGATAAAAGCACGAACGTAAGAACTGAATTAAAATTTGAATTTGAAAGAATCTAAACCACGGTCGCCGGGAGGGCGCCGAGATTGACAAAGGCGGTGAACACAAAAGAGCTAAATAGCGTGCAAAAAAAAACAAGAAGAACACAAAAAACACGAGACAAAGTATGTGGTTAGGTTAGGTAGGAATAACTGTTTGAGAACTTCACTCGATACTGACGTTGTTAATGATTTGACTGAGTTAAAGTGTTGCCATAGAGAAAATTTAAACAAATTTAAAAAAAAAATTTAAAGATAATAATAAGAAGATATGTTTTTTTTTTTAAATTATTTGGTTGTGGCAACAAATTATGCTTTGACAGCTATGACGCTTCCAAAATGGCGGCGATGAAGTTAAAATGAATTTATATTATTAATCACAATGCGGTAAATTTTTATTTTGTTAAATTTGAGTCTAGAATGAAGGCGTCACTGAATTAAAATTGAATTTGGGAGAATCTGCGGTTGCCGGAAGGGCGCCGAACAAGATTTTTATGATGATGCTACTGCGGACTGAATTTAGATGGTGATTGAATGATGATTTGATGACGCGAGAAAATTAAATTAAACTGAGATAAAAGCACAAAACGTAAGAACTGAATAAAAAATTAAATTTGAACGAATCTAAACCACTGAAATTAAACTGAGATAAAAGCACGAACGTAAGAACTGAATTAAAATTTGAATTTGAAAGAATCTAAACCACGGTCGCCGGGAGGGCGCCGAGATTGACAAAGGCGGTGAACACAAAAGAGCTAAATAGCGTGCAAAAAAAAAACAAGAAGAACACAAAAAACACGAGACAAAGTATGTGGTTAGGTTAGGTAGGAATAACTGTTTGAGAACTTCACTCGATACTGACGTTGTTAATGATTTGACTGAGTTAAAGTGTTGCCATAGAGAAAATTTAAACAAATTTAAAAAAAAAATTTAAAGATAATAATAAGAAGATATGTTTTTTTTTTTAAATTATTTGGTTGTGGCAACAAATTATGCTTTGACAGCTATGACGCTTCCAAAATGGCGGCGATGAAGTTAAAATGAATTTATATTATTAATCACAATGCGGTAAATTTTTTTTTTGTTAAATTTGAGTCTAGAATGAAGGCGTCACTGAATTAAAATTGAATTTGGGAGAATCTGCGGTTGCCGGAAGGGCACCGAACTAGATTTTTATGATGATGCTACTGCGGACTGAATTTAGATGGTGATTGAATGATGATTTGATGACGCGAGAAAATTAAATTAAACTGAGATAAAAGCACAAAACGTAAGAACTGAATAAAAAATTAAATTTGAACGAATCTAAACCACTGAAATTAAACTGAGATAAAAGCACGAACGTAAGAACTGAATTAAAATTTGAATTTGAAAGAATCTAAACCACGGTCGCCGGGAGGGCGCCGAGATTGACAAAGGCGGTGAACACAAAAGAGCTAAATAGCGTGCAAAAAAAAAACAAGAAGAACACAAAAAACACGAGACAAAGTATGTGGTTAGGTTAGGTAGGAATAACTGTTTGAGAACTTCACTCGATACTGACGTTGTTAATGATTTGACTGAGTTAAAGTGTTGCCATAGAGAAAATTTAAACAAATTTAAAAAAAAAATTTAAAGATAATAATAAGAAGATATGTTTTTTTTTTTAAATTATTTGGTTGTGGCAACAAATTATGCTTTGACAGCTATGACGCTTCCAAAATGGCGGCGATGAAGTTAAAATGAATTTATATTATTAATCACAATGCGGTAAATTTTTATTTTGTTAAATTTGAGTCTAGAATGAAGGCGTCACTGAATTAAAATTGAATTTGGGAGAATCTGCGGTTGCCGGAAGGGCGCCGAACTAGATTTTTATGATGATGCTACTGCGGACTGAATTTAGATGGTGATTGAATGATGATTTGATGACGCGAGAAAATGAAATTAAACTGAGATAAAAGCACAAAACGTAAGAACTGAATAAAAAATTAAATTTGAACGAATCTAAACCACTGAAATTAAACTGAGATAAAAGCACGAACGTAAGAACTGAATTAAAATTTGAATTTGAAAGAATCTAAACCACGGTCGCCGGGAGGGCGCCGAGATTGACAAAGGCGGTGAACACAAAAGAGCTAAATAGCGTGCAAAAAAAAAACAAGAAGAACACAAAAAACACGAGACAAAGTATGTGGTTAGGTTAGGTAGGAATAACTGTTTGAGAACTTCACTCGATACTGACGTTGTTAATGATTTGACTGAGTTAAAGTGTTGCCATAGAGAAAATTTAAACAAATTTAAAAAAAAAATTTAAAGATAATAATAAGAAGATATGTTTTTTTTTTAAAATTATTTGGTTGTGGCAACAAATTATGCTTTGACAGCTATGACGCTTCCAAAATGGCGGCGATGAAGTTAAAATGAATTTATATTATTAATCACAATGCGGTAAATTTTTATTTTGTTAAATTTGAGTCTAGAATGAAGGCGTCACTGAATTAAAATTGAATTTGGGAGAATCTGCGGTTGCCGGAAGGGCGCCGAAATAGATTTTTATGATGATGCTACTGCGGACTGAATTTAGATGGTGATTGAATGATGATTTGATGACGCGAGAAAATTAAATTAAACTGAGATAAAAGCACAAAACGTAAGAACTGAATAAAAAATTAAATTTGAACGAATCTAAACCACTGAAATTAAACTGAGATAAAAGCACGAACGTAAGAACTGAATTAAAATTTGAATTTGAAAGAATCTAAACCACGGTCGCCGGGAGGGCGCCGAGATTGACAAAGGCGGTGAACACAAAAGAGCTAAATAGCGTGCAAAAAAAAAACAAGAAGAACACAAAAAACACGAGACAAAGTATGTGGTTAGGTTAGGTAGGAATAACTGTTTGAGAACTTCACTCGATACTGACGTTGTTAATGATTTGACTGAGTTAAAGTGTTGCCATAGAGAAAATTTAAACAAATTTAAAAAAAAAATTTAAAGATAATAATAAGAAGATATGTTTTTTTTTTAAATTATTTGGTTGTGGCAACAAATTATGCTTTGACAGCTATGACGCTTCCAAAATGGCGGCGATGAAGTTAAAATGAATTTATATTATTAATCACAATGCGGTAAATTTTTATTTTGTTAAATTTGAGTCTAAAATGAAGGCGTCACTGAATTAAAATTGAATTTGGGAGAATCTGCGGTTGCCGGAAGGGCACCGAACTAGATTTTTATGATGATGCTACTGCGGACTGAATTTAGATGGTGATTGAATGATGATTTGATGACGCGAGAAAATTAAATTAAACTGAGATAAAAGCACAAAACGTAAGAACTGAATAAAAAATTAAATTTGAACGAATCTAAACCACTGAAATTAAACTGAGATAAAAGCACGAACGTAAGAACTGAATTAAAATTTGAATTTGAAAGAATCTAAACCACGGTCGCCGGGAGGGCGCCGAGATTGACAAAGGCGGTGAACACAAAAGAGCTAAATAGCGTGCAAAAAAAAAACAAGAAGAACACAAAAAACACGAGACAAAGTATGTGGTTAGGTTAGGTAGGAATAACTGTTTGAGAACTTCACTCGATACTGACGTTGTTAATGATTTGACTGAGTTAAAGTGTTGCCATAGAGAAAATTTAAACAAATTTAAAAAAAAAATTTAAAGATAATAATAAGAAGATATGTTTTTTTTTTAAAATTATTTGGTTGTGGCAACAAATTATGCTTTGACAGCTATGACGCTTCCAAAATGGCGGCGATGAAGTTAAAATGAATTTATATTATTAATCACAATGCGGTAAATTTTTATTTTGTTAAATTTGAGTCTAGAATGAAGGCGTCACTGAATTAAAATTGAATTTGGGAGAATCTGCGGTTGCCGGAAGGGCACCGAACTAGATTTTTATGATGATGCTACTGCGGACTGAATTTAGATGGTGATTGAATGATGATTTGATGACGCGAGAATATGAAATTAAACTGAGATAAAAGCACAAAACGTAAGAACTGAATAAAAAATTAAATTTGAACGAATCTAAACCACTGAAATTAAACTGAGATAAAAGCACGAACGTAAGAACTGAATTAAAATTTGAATTTGAAAGAATCTAAACCACGGTCGCCGGGAGGGCGCCGAGATTGACAAAGGCGGTGAACACAAAAGAGCTCAATAGCGTGCAAAAAAAAACAAGAAGAACACAAAAAACACGAGACAAAGTATGTGGTTAGGTTAGGTAGGAATAACTGTTTGAGAACTTCACTCGATACTGACGTTGTTAATGATTTGACTGAGTTAAAGTGTTGCCATAGAGAAAATTTAAACAAATTAAAAAAAAAAATTTAAAGATAATAATAAGAAGATATGTTTTTTTTTTTAAATTATTTGGTTGTGGCAACAAATTATGCTTTGACAGCTATGACGCTTCCAAAATGGCGGCGATGAAGTTAAAATGAATTTATATTATTAATCACAATGCGGTAAATTTTTATTTTGTTAAATTTGAGTCTAGAATGAAGGCGTCACTGAATTAAAATTGAATTTGGGAGAATCTGCGGTTGCCGGAAGGGCACCGAACTAGATTTTTATGATGATGCTACTGCGGACTGAATTTAGATGGTGATTGAATGATGATTTGATGACGCGAGAAAATTAAATTAAACTGAGATAAAAGCACAAAACGTAAGAACTGAATAAAAAATTAAATTTGAACGAATCTAAACCACTGAAATTAAACTGAGATAAAAGCACGAACGTAAGAACTGAATTAAAATTTGAATTTGAAAGAATCTAAACCACGGTCGCCGGGAGGGCGCCGAGATTGACAAAGGCGGTGAACACAAAAGAGCTAAATAGCGTGCAAAAAAAAAACAAGAAGAACACAAAAAACACGAGACAAAGTATGTGGTTAGGTTAGGTAGGAATAACTGTTTGAGAACTTCACTCGATACTGACGTTGTTAATGATTTGACTGAGTTAAAGTGTTGCCATAGAGAAAATTAAAACAAATTTAAAAAAAAAATTTAAAGATAATAATAAGAAGATATGTTTTTTTTTTTAAATTATTTGGTTGTGGCAACAAATTATGCTTTGACAGCTATGACGCTTCCAAAATGGCGGCGATGAAGTTAAAATGAATTTATATTATTAATCACAATGCGGTAAATTTTTATTTTGTTAAATTTGAGTCTAGAATGAAGGCGTCACTGAATTAAAATTGAATTTGGGAGAATCTGCGGTTGCCGGAAGGGCGCCGAACTAGATTTTTATGATGATGCTACTGCGGACTGAATTTAGATGGTGATTGAATGATGATTTGATGACGCGAGAAAATGAAATTAAACTGAGATAAAAGCACAAAACGTAAGAACTGAATAAAAAATTAAATTTGAACGAATCTAAACCACTGAAATTAAACTGAGATAAAAGCACGAACGTAAGAACTGAATTAAAATTTGAATTTGAAAGAATCTAAACCACGGTCGCCGGGAGGGCGCCGAGATTGACAAAGGCGGTGAACACAAAAGAGCTAAATAGCGTGCAAAAAAAAAACAAGAAGAACACAAAAAACACGAGACAAAGTATGTGGTTAGGTTAGGTAGGAATAACTGTTTGAGAACTTCACTCGATACTGACGTTGTTAATGATTTGACTGAGTTAAAGTGTTGCCATAGAGAAAATTTAAACAAATTTAAAAAAAAAATTTAAAGATAATAATAAGAAGATATGTTTTTTTTTTTAAATTATTTGGTTGTGGCAACAAATTATGCTTTGACAGCTATGACGCTTCCAAAATGGCGGCGATGAAGTTAAAATGAATTTATATTATTAATCACAATGCGGTAAATTTTTATTTTGTTAAATTTGAGTCTAGAATGAAGGCGTCACTGAATTAAAATTGAATTTGGGAGAATCTGCGGTTGCCGGAAGGGCGCCGAACAAGATTTTTATGATGATGCTACTGCGGACTGAATTTAGATGGTGATTGAATGATGATTTGATGACGCGAGAAAATTAAATTAAACTGAGATAAAAGCACAAAACGTAAGAACTGAATAAAAAATTAAATTTGAACGAATCTAAACCACTGAAATTAAACTGAGATAAAAGCACGAACGTAAGAACTGAATTAAAATTTGAATTTGAAAGAATCTAAACCACGGTCGCCGGGAGGGCGCCGAGATTGACAAAGGCGGTGAACACAAAAGAGCTAAATAGCGTGCAAAAAAAAAACAAGAAGAACACAAAAAACACGAGACAAAGTATGTGGTTAGGTTAGGTAGGAATAACTGTTTGAGAACTTCACTCGATACTGACGTTGTTAATGATTTGACTGAGTTAAAGTGTTGCCATAGAGAAAATTTAAACAAATTTAAAAAAAAAATTTAAAGATAATAATAAGAAGATATGTTTTTTTTTTTAAATTATTTGGTTGTGGCAACAAATTATGCTTTGACAGCTATGACGCTTCCAAAATGGCGGCGATGAAGTTAAAATGAATTTATATTATTAATCACAATGCGGTAAATTTTTATTTTGTTAAATTTGAGTCTAAAATGAAGGCGTCACTGAATTAAAATTGAATTTGGGAGAATCTGCGGTTGCCGGAAGGGCACCGAACTAGATTTTTATGATGATGCTACTGCGGACTGAATTTAGATGGTGATTGAATGATGATTTGATGACGCGAGAAAATTAAATTAAACTGAGATAAAAGCACAAAACGTAAGAACTGAATAAAAAATTAAATTTGAACGAATCTAAACCACTGAAATTAAACTGAGATAAAAGCACGAACGTAAGAACTGAATTAAAATTTGAATTTCAAAGAATCTAAACCACGGTCGCCGGGAGGGCGCCGAGATTGACAAAGGCGGTGAACACAAAAGAGCTAAATAGCGTGCAAAAAAAAAACAAGAAGAACACAAAAAACACGAGACAAAGTATGTGGTTAGGTTAGGTAGGAATAACTGTTTGAGAACTTCACTCGATACTGACGTTGTTAATGATTTGACTGAGTTAAAGTGTTGCCATAGAGAAAATTTAAACAAATTTAAAAAAAAAATTTAAAGATAATAATAAGAAGATATGTTTTTTTTTTTAAATTATTTGGTTGTGGCAACAAATTATGCTTTGACAGCTATGACGCTTCCAAAATGGCGGCGATGAAGTTAAAATGAATTTATATTATTAATCACAATGCGGTAAATTTTTATTTTGTTAAATTTGAGTCTAGAATGAAGGCGTCACTGAATTAAAATTGAATTTGGGAGAATCTGCGGTTGCCGGAAGGGCACCGAACTAGATTTTTATGATGATGCTACTGCGGACTGAATTTAGATGGTGATTGAATGATGATTTGATGACGCGAGAAAATTAAATTAAACTGAGATAAAAGCACAAAACGTAAGAACTGAATAAAAAATTAAATTTGAACGAATCTAAACCACTGAAATTAAACTGAGATAAAAGCACGAACGTAAGAACTGAATTAAAATTTGAATTTGAAAGAATCTAAACCACGGTCGCCGGGAGGGCGCCGAGATTGATAAAGGCGGTGAACACAAAAGAGCTAAATAGCGTGCAAAAAAAAAACAAGAAGAACACAAAAAACACGAGACAAAGTATGTGGTTAGGTTAGGTAGGAATAACTGTTTGAGAACTTCACTCGATACTGACGTTGTTAATGATTTGACTGAGTTAAAGTGTTGCCATAGAGAAAATTTAAACAAATTTAAAAAAAAAATTTAAAGATAATAATAAGAAGATATGTTTTTTTTTTTAAATTATTTGGTTGTGGCAACAAATTATGCTTTGACAGCTATGACGCTTCCAAAATGGCGGCGATGAAGTTAAAATGAATTTATATTATTAATCACAATGCGGTAAATTTTTATTTTGTTAAATTTGAGTCTAGAATGAAGGCGTCACTGAATTAAAATTGAATTTGGGAGAATCTGCGGTTGCCGGAAGGGCGCCGAACTAGATTTTTATGATGATGCTACTGCGGACTGAATTTAGATGGTGATTGAATGATGATTTGATGACGCGAGAAAATGAAATTAAACTGAGATAAAAGCACAAAACGTAAGAACTGAATAAAAAATTAAATTTGAACGAATCTAAACCACTGAAATTAAACTGAGATAAAAGCACGAACGTAAGAACTGAATTAAAATTTGAATTTGAAAGAATCTAAACCACGGTCGCCGGGAGGGCGCCGAGATTGACAAAGGCGGTGAACACAAAAGAGCTAAATAGCGTGCAAAAAAAAAACAAGAAGAACACAAAAAACACGAGACAAAGTATGTGGTTAGGTTAGGTAGGAATAACTGTTTGAGAACTTCACTCGATACTGACGTTGTTAATGATTTGACTGAGTTAAAGTGTTGCCATAGAGAAAATTTAAACAAATTTAAAAAAAAAATTTAAAGATAATAATAAGAAGATATGTTTTTTTTTTTAAATTATTTGGTTGTGGCAACAAATTATGCTTTGACAGCTATGACGCTTCCAAAATGGCGGCGATGAAGTTAAAATGAATTTATATTATTAATCACAATGCGGTAAATTTTTATTTTGTTAAATTTGAGTCTAGAATGAAGGCGTCACTGAATTAAAATTGAATTTGGGAGAATCTGCGGTTGCCGGAAGGGCGCCGAACTAGATTTTTATGATGATGCTACTGCGGACTGAATTTAGATGGTGATTGAATGATGATTTGATGACGCGAGAAAATTAAATTAAACTGAGATAAAAGCACAAAACGTAAGAACTGAATAAAAAATTAAATTTGAACGAATCTAAACCACTGAAATTAAACTGAGATAAAAGCACGAACGTAAGAACTGAATTAAAATTTGAATTTGAAAGAATCTAAACCACGGTCGCCGGGAGGGCGCCGAGATTGACAAAGGCGGTGAACACAAAAGAGCTAAATAGCGTGCAAAAAAAAAAACAAGAAGAACACAAAAAACACGAGACAAAGTATGTGGTTAGGTTAGGTAGGAATAACTGGTAAGAAAAATTACTGTTCCTTTGAGAACTTCACTCGATACTCGGTTAGGTTAGGTTAGGTTAGGTTAGGTTAGGTTAGGTTAGGTTAGGTTAGGTTAGGTTTTTTTTTTTTTTTTTTTTTTTTTTTTTTCCTTTGGGTGTTCTCTGTTTTTTACCTTGTCTATTATTTATCAAGGTTTCTTTAAACTATTTGATTTTTTAATGAGCTATTGAGTTTAATTTTTTCATGTATGTTGTAATAGGTAAGTATGTCATTGTATGTTGGGATAGGTAAAAAAAAAAATTTAAAGATAATAATAAGAAGATATGTTTTTTTTTTTAAATTATTTGGTTGTGGCAACAAATTATGCTTTGACAGCTATGACGCTTCCAAAATGGCGGCGATGAAGTTAAAATGAATTTATATTATTAATCACAATGCGGTAAATTTTTATTTTGTTAAATTTGAGTCTAGAATGAAGGCGTCACTGAATTAAAATTGAATTTGGGAGAATCTGCGGTTGCCGGAAGGGCGCCGAACTAGATTTTTATGATGATGCTACTGCGGACTGAATTTAGATGGTGATTGAATGATGATTTTGAACGTAAGAACTGAATGATCTTGAACGTAAGAACTGAATTAAAATTTGAATTTGAAAGAATCTAAACCACGGTCGCCGGGAGGGCGCCGAGATTGACAAAGGCGGTGAACACAAAAGAGCTAAATAGCGTGCAAAAAAAAAAACAAGAAGAACACAAAAAACACGAGACAAAGTATGTGGTTAGGTTAGGTAGGAATAACTGGTGCGAAAAATTACTCACCGATAACTGTTCCTTTGAGAACTTCACTCGATACTCGGTTAGGTTAGGTTAGGTTAGGTTAGGTTAGGTTAGGTTTTTTTTTTTTTTTTTTTTTTTTTTTTTTTCCTTTGGGTGTTCTCTGTTTTTTACCTTGTCTATTATTTATCAAGGTTTCTTTAAACTATTTGATTTTTTAATGAGCTATTGAGTTTAATTTTTTCATGTATGTTGTAATAGGTAAGTATGTCATTGTATGTTGGGATAGGTAAGGGTTCATGTTATTTTTTAGAGAGGTTAGAGGGACTATCTGACATGGGCTATCCATTACTCCAACATTTGTTTGACAGCATGAGGGAACCATGTAAAACCTCAGCCGGAGTAGTTTTGTGAATCTGAAAGAAAATTGTGGATGTTCTGTTAAGATTATAATTGCTTACCCTCTTAACAGAACCATTTGTAGGATAGGAAGTGTTCTTTAGCGCTCTTGGTTCGTGATTTCTTGCGTTAGCCATTTTTTAAATTGATCGGATAGCTATAGTGATCGTGCTTAATGTGATTTAAATTTATTTTTATGTCTTTTGATTATTATTTATTTTGTTCCTTAATTTTTGTCATGATGTTTTTTGCGAACTTAATGAAGATTTTTCGGAGAGGTATAATTTTTATGACATCAGAAATGTCAGTAAAGTTCATATCTCTTCTCTGGCATTCTTTGGTTATTTGCCATCTTTCCATCGTGAACATTGGGCAGTCTAGCAACAGATGTTTCACTGTTTGGTCCGATAGTTTGTCACACGGGCAGGCGGGACTATCTTTCAGCTTGAATCTGTGAAGGTAGGATAGGTTTGCTCCGTGACCGGTAAGGATTTGTGTGAGTTCGAAAGTTGGAGTTGTCTTATTACCAAACTCTTTGGCTTCTGTTATACTCCTGAAAAATAGCCGTGTTCCTTTACCTGTATCAGAGTTATTATACCTTTGGTCCCATTCTTCGAGAATTGCCTCCTTTATTTTGAACTTTGCGTAGCTCAGTGGGAATTTTGAATAGAGTTTTTGTGTTTTGCTTTTTAATGCAGCGTCTTTTGCTAGCTCGTCTGCTCTTTCATTTCCATGGATTCCATTGTGCCCGCGTATCCATAAAAATTTACAGGAAGACCCTCTTTCTCTCAAGAGTTGAGCCGAGCATTGTATATTGAAGACCATAGGGTTGGTAGGTGTCCCTGACTCTAGTGCGTGTGCAGCGCTTTGTGAGTCTGTTAAGACGTTAACTTTTTCCCAATGCTTTTGCTGTTTGTTGACCCACTCTAGTGCTTGCATTATTGCGAAAAGCTCTGCTTGAAATACTGAGCAGTAATCTGCCAGGGGCAGTTTCTTTGCTGTAATTTCTCCGCTAGCATTGAACACTGTGTAGGCCGCACCCACTTTTCCTCCAGTTTTACTTCCATCTGTGTATATATCTATTTCGTTCTCTTCAAAGGAGTTTCTCTCGTATGTCCCTGGAAAGATGACATGTTCTCCAGTTTGTTTACTAGGGTGAGGTAGATGAGTAACCTTTACGATTCCCTGGTACTTTTTATCGTCAGGTAGTAGATGCAAAGTTCTGTTCCTTTTTGTCTCACCGATAAGTCTGAGTTCTTTGAGTTTTAGGTCCAAAGGTGTAAGTCCCCCAATTGCCTGCACAGAAGTAAGGGACACAGTGCGGTAGGCTTTACATATTCTAATGCCGATGGCCCTTTGGACTCTATCTAGTTTTTTGCGAATATTTTTTCGTTTTGCAGCTGTTGCCCATACCGTCGCGGCGTAAGTTATTATTGGTTCGACTACTCCTATGTAGATTGTCCTTAATATCTCAGAACTTAGTCCCCAAGTAGGTTTTGCCATAAATGCAAGTTTCTTGGTTATATTGACAGCTTTTTGGCATACCATGTCCACATGCTTGCTCCAATTTAACTTGTCGTCTATGACTATCCCTAAAATTTTGCAATCCCGAGAGAGTGGAACAATTTTACCATTCATCACAATGTTTGGTGGGAGTGTTTTCCTCTTACTGATGAATAGTGCTTTTGTTTTTTCCTCCGAGAATTGCAGTTTTACTTTTTCCCCCCAGTCTGTTATTAAGGAGAGAGTATCTTTAATTATTTTCTGTAGTTCTGCCGTATCTTTATGAATTATTATAACTAAGACGTCGTCAGCAAATGCCTGTATGCGAACGTTAGAGTCAAATTTGAGATTTAGCAGTTCGTCCAGAACTATGTTCCATAGAATCGGTCCACAGGCAGATCCTTGTATACAGCCCTTGTTCGAGTGTTTTTGTGCCCACGCGCCTGCGTAAATTGTTTCTACCATTCTGTCCGACAGGTAGTCTTTAAAAACTTTGTATATGTTTAGTGGACAGTCTTTTTTGGCTAATTGCATTTTAAGGTGGGGCCACCACGCGTTGTCGAATGCCCCCTTTATGTCCAGTGATATTAGGCATGCATGAAGTCCTTCTTTATTCGCTTTCTTGATGTGGTTGACGGCATCAAGCATTGCGTCTTCTGTGCTTTTTTGTTGCGTGAACCCGTATTGGTTTGAATTAAGTTTCCCCTTCATGCTGAAGTGCCAGGTTACTCTCTTGATGAGTAATTTCTCTAGTACCTTGCCAAATACCGGGAGAAGACCTATAGGTCTGTATGAAGAGATGTTACCGTAGTCTTCTTTTCCCGGCTTTGGAATTACCTTGATTCTAGCGACCTTCCAAAGGATTGGGAAGCAGCCAATTCGGAGGCACGCGTTGTATAATGCCGTAAAAATTTCTGGAACACTTTCGAACGCCTTTTGGCATATATCGGCTGTAAAGTGATCTCTTCCTGGGGACTTCTTTATATCTATGGATACAAGTATTTTCCTTATTTCGGATCTTGTAAATGGGGGGTCAATTTCGCTAAGGCGGTCTTCTTCCTCATTATTCCGAATACTTATTTGTTCCGCTGTTTCCCTGACTGGAGAGTCATTAGGGAAGAAATGATCTAAGAGTGTGGACGCCGTCTCTTGGGCTGACGTTGTGGACACTGAATTGACTTGAAGCGTTTCCGGTGGTGACTTTTGTGTTGCCTTAAGTACTCTTAGTACCGTGGACCAGACTGTATCTTTTCCTTGATTGCTGCAAAATTCTTTCCAGTTTTGTATTTTTGCTGTAGCAATTTCCTCCTTGTATTGTTCTTTTAGCTCGAGGTAGGCTGGTAGTGTGACCGCATCTCTTCTTGCTGGTCCTGAGTTCATCAGCTTCCTCTTTGCGGCGAGAACGTCTTTTTTCAGCTTTTCCAATTTATCATTCCACCAGGGGCAGATTTTTTGTCTAGATTTTTTCAGTGGAGGGATTGCCATTCTGCATGCATCCGACATGGCATCCATGAGGTCTGAGACTTGTCTGTTGAGGGAACCAGGTTGATTGTTCGCTTCAATTGCCTGAACTGTTATTCCCTTGCCTTCAACATTGGATTTTAGAGACTTGTCGAATTCCATCCAATCTGCCTTATTGGTCTTATATAGGAATGTTGATTTTGGAATTTCTTCTGTAGATGATTTATTGAATTGCGCGTTGAAAGTTATTCCATTATGGTCCGACATGGCAGCGATTCTTTTGTCTACTTTCCAGTTCTTTATGTGTCCAATTACGCTGTCGGAACACAAGGTTACGTCGATCACGCTGCTCAGTAGCATGTTTTGTCGAACGGTTTCAAATGTCGGTGTTGTTCCTTCGTTGACGATATGTAGGTGTTTCTGGGCAATAAAGTCGCTCAGTTTGTCGCCTCTTTTGTCTGTCTTTTTGCTGCCCCACCATATACTTTTTGCATTGACATCCGCTCCAATGATTATTTTCTTGTTGTGAGTGTCTATTATCCTGTTCGATTTTTCTAGGCTGAAGTCGATATCTTCATTTGGGGGACAGTATATTGATCCTATGATTAGTGGGGTTCCCTGAATTTGCGCTTCAATAAATATATTACAGTTGTTGCTGAATTTGTGGAGTAGGATACAGGTGTCAGCGATACTTTTATTTAATACTATTATTGCAGCCTTTACTGGGCAGTCCACACTTGTTTTTTGAAAGATGAGTCCGTTGAAGGATGATTTATTAATTTTTCCTGTATTTCCTGTATACGGCTCCTGTATGATCACGATATCTATTTTTCTGTTAATGGCGTTTTGCAAGAAGTTGACGGTGGCAGCTTCACATCTCTGTAGGTTTGCCTGCGCAAACTTTATTGCATTATGGCTGTCCATAGTCGACCAAGGTCCTATATTTCTCTACGTTCCTTTTGTAGATGGGACATTCCATTGATTGGGCCATGTGGTTGGTAGGTTTTGTTAGTTTTTGTCTTTTGTTGGATGCTACGCAGCTTTGGCAGCACACTACACCGGTATTCGGGGCTTTGCATGCTTGTATTTTGTGGTCTCCACCACAGCGCCAGCATACTTCCTTGCTCTTGCAGTGGGCTACTGTGTGGCCATAACACAAGCACTTTTGGCAGCTTAATATCGAGAGGTATTCGCTGACCCCGGCTTTGTAGTAACCAATGTTCAGCACCTTTTTATCGACAAGATATTGCCAGATATGTGGCGCTACCGCTATCACCGCACATTTGCGGGTCGCATCTTTTTTAAATGGTACTTTGTGTATAAATTTGATAGCTTCTTCGGGTTGTTCTCCTAGGAGAGAGGTAATTCCGCTATTTTGTTTTATAATAGCCGTCACAATGTCTTTTTCTGATAGGTCGGCATCAATTCCCTTTATTATGAGTCTGGGTTGTAAGTTAACCCCCTTTTGGCTCTGTAGATTTTCCATTTTGGACACTTCAGTAGAGAATTTCTGACACTGTTCTTCTGTGTCGCATTGAACGAACACTCTATTGTTGGCCAATTTTTTGATCTTTTTTATGCCAATCCCTAAGGATGTGACATTGATTTTTTCTTTGAGTGTCTTCTCCAGAGTCTCGCTTGCTATGGGGGATTTCCCTGAGACAACTATCGAGTACGTTTTCTCAATAGGGGCAATAGTGACCGGAGAGCTTTCTGTCATTGTTGTATGCGCTGTGGGGGATTGCCTAGTTCCGATTTTCCCCTTTGTTGCATCCGCAAAACTAGTGGAGGGCTTGTTATTCTCCACATCCGATTCGTGGAGTGTCGCTTCACTCTTATTGTTTCCTTTTTGGGTGATGATCATAACAATTTGCTCCGTGTGTCGTTTCTCCTGTTCAAATAGTTCCCTGGAGTGTTCTATTTTAAGCAGTAAGATTGTTTCTTTTAGGGTTTTGACTTCACTGCTTTCACCAGTCGAATCTACGCTTGGTTGAGTTATCGAGCTCATCTGGGTAGCGTTGGAGAGCATTTTGTCAATTGATGCTACAACAATTGCCTTATTTGTGCTCTTGATATTCCCGCAGGAAGCAATAGCCCGTTTGGCATTTTCTGACTCTTTGATGGTGCTGTTAAGAAGTGACATTACGATGTTTTCATCTTCTTCTGGTTCTTTGGGATCTTGGACCATACCATGAGATGAGGTTGAGGCCATTGTATCAATGAACCCTTCTTCTAGGGTTTTTTCAATGAAATCCGCTTTTGTACAGGGCTCCATTACCTTTTGTGTAGGCAATGAGCCTACGACTTCTTTAATTTAAGATGTTTTCCGCATTCCTTGTTGAAAAACTTGTCCAAAATGTATTCGCAGGCCGGCCGACTTATAAAATAAAAATAGAATTTAAGACGAATTTTACGTGCACACTGAAAGAACGTGGCCTAGAAACGCAGATAATGTAAATACTACAAATAGAATTCAAATCACATTTAAGTTTTAAATTTAAAGACACTCACCGCTTGGCTCGCAAAAGAACACTGAATTATCTTCAGTTTCTTGCCTGCCAACAGCGTGTTTTCGGGGAGATACCGAAGATTAAGTAGCTCGTGGCAACGTTACAGGTGAAAACGATTTTTAAAAATTTAAATTCATTAATTAACACTGACTTCTAAAATTAAAATAGAATTTAAGACGAATTTTACGTGCACACTGAGAGAACGTGGCCTAGAAACGCAGATAATGTAAATACTACAAATAGAATTCAAATCACATTTAAGTTTTAAATTTTAAGACACTCACCGCTTGGCTCGCAAAAGAACACTGAATTATCTTCAGTTTCTTGCCTGCCAACAGCGTGTTTTCGGGGAGATACCGAAGATTAAGTAGCTCGTGGCAACGTTACAGGGGAAAACGATTTAAAAAAATTTAAATTCATTAATTAACACTGACTTCTAAAATAAAAATTGAATTTAAGACGAATTTTACGTGCACACTGAGAGAACGTGGCCTAGAAACGCAGATAATGTAAATACAACAAATAGAATTCAAATCACATTTAAGTTTTAAATTTTAAGACACTCACCGCTTGGCTCGCAAAAGAACACTGAATTATCTTCAGTTTCTTGCCTGCCAACAGCGTGTTTTCGGGGAGATACCGAAGATTAAGTAGCTCGTGGCAACGTTACAGGGGAAAACGATTTTTAAAAATTTAAATTCATTAATTAACACTGACTTCTAAAATAAAAATTGAATTAAAGACAAATTTTACGTGCACACTGAGAGAACGTGGCCTAGAAACGCAGATAATGTAAATACTACAAATAGAATTCAAATCACATTTAAGTTTTAAATTTTAAGACACTCACCGCTTGGCTCGCAAAAGAACACTGAATTATCTTCAGTTTCTTGCCTGCCAACAGCGTGTTTTCGGGGAGATACCGAAGATTAAGTAGCTCGTGGCAACGTTACAGGGGAAAACGATTTTTAAAAATTTAAATTCATTAATTAACACTGACTTCTAAAATAAAAATTGAATTTAAGACGAATTTTACGTGCACACTAAGAGAACGTGGCCTAGAAACGCAGATAATGTAAATACTACAAATAAAATTCAAATCACATTTAAGTTTTAAATTTAAAGACACTCACCGCTTGGCTCGCAAAAGAACACTGAATTATCTTCAGTTTCTTGCCTGCCAACAGCGTGTTTTCGGGGAGATACCGAAGATTAAGTAGCTCGTGGCAACGTTACAGGGGAAAACGATTTTTAAAAATTTAAATTCATTAATTAACACTGACTTCTAAAATAAAAATTGAATTAAAGACAAATTTTACGTGCACACTGAGAGAACGTGGCCTAGAAACGCAGATAATGTAAATACTACAAATAGAATTCAAATCACATTTAAGTTTTAAATTTTAAGACACTCACCGCTTGGCTCGCAAAAGAACACTGAATTATCTTCAGTTTCTTGCCTGCCAACAGCGTGTTTTCGGGGAGATACCGAAGATTAAGTAGCTCGTGGCAACGTTACAGGGGAAAACGATTTTAAAAAATTTAAATTCATTAATTAACACTGACTTCTAAAATAAAAATTGAATTTAAGACGAATTTTACGTGCACACTGAGAGAACGTGGCCTAGAAACGAAGATAATGTAAATACAACAAATAGAATTCAAATCACATTTAAGTTTTAAATTTTAAGACACTCACCGCTTGGCTCGCAAAAGAACACTGAATTATCTTCAGTTTCTTGCCTGCCAACAGCGTGTTTTCGGGGAGATACCGAAGATTAAGTAGCTCGTGGCAACGTTACAGGGGAAAACGATTTTTAAAAATTTAAATTCATTAATTAACACTGACTTCTAAAATAAAAATTGAATTAAAGACAAATTTTACGTGCACACTGAGAGAACGTGGCCTAGAAACGCAGATAATGTAAATACTACAAATAGAATTCAAATCACATTTAAGTTTTAAATTTTAAGACACTCACCGCTTGGCTCGCAAAAGAACACTGAATTATCTTCAGTTTCTTGCCTGCCAACAGCGTGTTTTCGGGGAGATACCGAAGATTAAGTAGCTCGTGGCAACGTTACAGGGGAAAACGATTTTTAAAAATTTAAATTCATTAATTAACACTGACTTCTAAAATAAAAATTGAATTTAAGACGAATTTTACGTGCACACTGAGAGAACGTGGCCTAGAAACGCAGATAATGTAAATACAACAAATAGAATTCAAATCACATTTAAGTTTTAAATTTTAAGACACTCACCGCTTGGCTCGCAAAAGAACACTGAATTATCTTCAGTTTCTTGCCTGCCAACAGCGTGTTTTCGGGGAGATACCGAAGATTAAGTAGCTCGTGGCAACGTTACAGGGGAAAACGATTTTTACAAATTTAAATTCATTAATTAACACTGACTTCTAAAATAAAAATTGAATTTAAGACGAATTTTACAAGCACACTGAGAGAACGTGGCCTAGAAACGCAGATAATGTAAATACAACAAATAGAATTCAAATCACATTTAAGTTTTAAATTTTAAGACACTCACCGCTTGGCTCGCAAAAGAACACTGAATTATCTTCAGTTTCTTGCCTGCCAACAGCGTGTTTTCGGGGAGATACCGAAGATTAAGTAGCTCGTGGCAACGTTACAGGGGAAAACGATTTTTACAAATTTAAATTCATTAATTAACACTGACTTCTAAAATAAAAATTTAATTTAAGACGAATTTTACGTGCACACTAAGAGAACGTGGCCTAGAAACGCAGATAATGTAAATACAACAAATAGAATTCAAATCACATTTAAGTTTTAAATTTTAGACACTCACCGCTTGGCTCGCAAAAGAACACTGAATTATCTTCAGTTTCTTGCCTGCCAACAGCGTGTTTTCGGGGAGATACCGAAGATTAAGTAGCTCGTGGCAACGTTACAGGTGAAAACGATTTAAAAAAAAAAAAAATTCATTAATTAACACTGACTTCTAAAATAAAAATAGAATTTAAGACGAATTTTACGTGCACACTGAGAGAACGTGGCCTAGAAACGCAGATAATGTAAATACTACAAATAGAATTCAAATCACATTTAAGTTTTAAATTTTAAGACACTCACCGCTTGGCTCGCAAAAGAACACTGAATTATCTTCAGTTTCTTGCCTGCCAACAGCGTGTTTTCGGGGAGATACCGAAGATTAAGTAGCTCGTGGCAACGTTACAGGGGAAAACGATTTTTAAAAATTTAAATTCATTAATTAACACTGACTTCTAAAATAAAAATTGAATTAAAGACAAATTTTACGTGCACACTGAGAGAACGTGGCCTAGAAACGCAGATAATGTAAATACTACAAATAGAATTCAAATCACATTTAAGTTTTAAATTTTAAGACACTCACCGCTTGGCTCGCAAAAGAACACTCGGTTAGGTTAGGTTAGGTTAGGTTAGGTTAGGTTAGGTTAGGTTAGGTTAGGTTAGGTTAGGTTAGGTTAGGTTAGGTTAGGTTAGGTTAGGTTAGGTTAGGTTAGGTTAAGTTAGGTTAGGTTAGGTTAGGTTAGGTTAGGTTAGGTTAGGTTAGGTTAGGTTAGGTTAGGTTAGGTTAGGTTAGGTTAGGTTAGGTTAGGTTAGGTTAGGTTAGGTTAGGTTAGGTTAGGTTAGGTTAGGTTAGGTTAGGTTAGGTTAGGTTAGGTTAGGTTAGGTTAGGTTAGGTTAGGTTAGGTTAGGTTAGGTTAGGTTAGGTTAGGTTAGGTTAGGTTAGGTTAGGTTAGGTTAGGTTAGGTTAGGTTAGGTTAGGTTAGGTTGTATGGATTTGTAGTATCTGCCGTGGGTACCTTGCTTGTTACACACAAGGTTTCTCCTAATTCTTTTTTATAAATATTCCTTATCCTTCACAGGATTTTCTTTAATTTCCATCTATGACATTTATTTCTTTAATTCTTTTGTTGATTTTTTCTAAGTACGCTATGTATATTTCGCTTGTTTTTTTCCGTTTCCATATGTCGGTCCTATTCTCTTCAGTGATTCCAAGGTTTTCTAGTTTGTAATTTAATTTAAATCTGTCTAGATCAAAAATTGTACATTTTTCCAAAAGATGGGTAATGTCCTGAATAGAAGTTTTGTCACACGGGCATTTGTCATCGTCTATTATCTTGAAGCGTTTCAGGTATTCTTTGAAGCATCCATGTCCTGTCAGCATCTGTGTCGCATGGAAGCTATTTTCCGCGTGTTTTCTCTTTTGAATTGCTGCGTAAATATCTGGGAAGTATTTCTTAGTTATTCTGCCAGTGCTTTCTTCCATATATCTGATATTCCATTTTTCTTCCGTCTCTTTCTTTGATGTTATTTTAGTGAAACTTGGAGGTACCTTACTGTAGTCTGGACACTTTTTCAGTAATCTTCCCTTCTTTGCTGCCGCATCTGCTTTTTCATTTCCCTCTAAGCCTTTGTGGGCTCTAACCCATTGAAATTTTACCCGGTTGTTGTTTTCACGGCATGTTTCTAATTTTCCCAAGCACTCTCTTGCTATATCGTTCGTAGTTCTCTCGTCCCTTAATGTTTCTAGTGATGATTTGCTGTCTGAGTTTATGGTTATATCTGTATCTATTATTCCCTTTCTTTGAACCCATTCTATGGCTTTTTGAATTGCTAACATTTCTGCTTGGTAAACGGTGCAGTAGTTTTCTAATT
Source organism: Hesperophylax consimilis (assembly GCF_061612785.1). Taxonomy (NCBI): domain Eukaryota; kingdom Metazoa; phylum Arthropoda; class Insecta; order Trichoptera; family Limnephilidae; genus Hesperophylax; species Hesperophylax consimilis. Next base: position 30,155 of record NW_028301311.1, on the reverse strand, counting down.
TAAATGATTTCGACACCCAATCTTTCCCATTTTCTTTTATTACTACTCCTGCGCCCACTTTACCGTCCTGTTTGCTTCCGTCTGTATAAATTTGTATGGGATCCTCGTTAATTTTATTTCCATTTTCTAACTCGATTTTTATATTTTCTTTCACTATTTTCCCTGGATGTGGTAGTTCATTTATACAGCATGTGGTCATTATTTCCCTGTCAGCTGGTAAGAAGTGAGCCGGAATTCCTCTTCTGTTTATTCTGTAGATATTTTTAATTTCGGCTATTTTTAGATCTATTGGTGGTGTTCCTGCTAAGGCTAAAGCTGAGGTGGTGGAGATTGTTCTATACCCCTTACAAATTCTTATTGCGTATTGACGTTGAATACTTTCTAGTTTTTTCCTATTTTTTACTCTTTTACACGTATCTCCCCAGACCCCTGATCCGTACGTAAATAACGGCACGATTGCCCCGTCGTATATTGTCTTTACAATTTCTGGTGATAGTCCCCACGTCGGTTTTGCCGCTCTGCATAAGGCTTTAAAGATGGTCGAGGTTTTACCGCAAATATAGTCTATGTGTTTGTCCCATCTAAGCTTGTTATCGATTACCATACCCAAAATTTTTATTTTCTTTACTGGATTTATCTCCTTTCCGTTCATGTTGACGTTTATGCTTTTTTCCTGAGACTTGCTCATTACCATGATTTGTGTTTTTTTTTCCGAGAATTCTAATTTTACTTTTTTCCCCCAATTGCTCACTTTTTCTAAAGCTTTTTCCGCCGTTTCTTTTGCGGTTTGTAGATTTTTACCGTTCACAATTAAAAGTACATCATCAGCGTAGGCTTGGATGTAGACATCTGGACCGAGGTCCATTTGAAGGAGTTCGTCCAGCGAAACATTCCAGAAGATTGGCCCACCAATCGATCCTTGAATACAACCTTTCGAAACACATTTCTCACTTGAGTGGTTTCCGTGCCTTATTCTAACTTTCCTGTCCTCTGTATAGCTTCTTACTAAGGCAACCAGGCTAGAAGGACATTTTTTTTCTATGAGTTGTTTTAACAATTGTGGCCACCATGCATTATCGAAAGCTCCTTTAATATCGAGCGATATGACGATTACTTCGTCAGTCTTTCTTTCCATTTTACTTTTAATGACTTCCACTGCATCGTACATTGCGTCTTCTGCTGACTTTTGTGAGGTGAATCCGTATTGTTTTTGGCTTAGTTTCTTCCCTTTGCCAAGGTTCCATTTTATTCTGTCAACCAGGATTTTTTCAAATAATTTCCCTAGAACCGGGAGAAGTCCAATCGGCCTGTAGTTTTCAAGACTGCTGTAGTTGTTCTTTCCTGGTTTGGGTATGATGATTATATTTGCTTCCTTCCATATTTTTGGGAAATATCCTGTGTCGAAACATTTCTGGAACATTTTTGTCATTATTTCTGGGAAGCTATCATTGAAGCAGGTTAGAATATCAGAAGTGATCCCATCTGCCCCAGGGCACTTCTTCGGGTCCATCGATCTGAGGGCGTTTTTTACCTCTTCTTTTGAGATTTGTGGTTCTTGGTCGACTGTTGTCTCTTGCGTTGCTTTTATTCTTATTTCTATTTGTTCCGGTGTTTCATTTATCACATTGTCATCTGGAAAGAAGTGTTGAAGAATTTCCTTGGCAGTATCTTCAGGGTTATTATTTTTAAAAGTTGATGTTGGCGCTCTGTTTGGTGGGTTCGTGAGGACTCTATAGATGTTAGACCAGGTTGTTTCCTTCGTTTGCTTTTGGCAGAAGTCTTTCCAGCTACTGGTTTTTGACTCTCTTAACTCATTTTTAAATTTTTCTTTGGCTTCCAGGTATTTGGGTAACGTCACCTCAGATCTTCTTTGTCCGCATGAATTCTGAAGTTTTCTTTTTGCAGAGACCAGCTCCGATTTTAAAAGTGTAAGTGAGTCAGACCACCATGGGCAATTTTTTCGTTTTCCTCCGGGTTTTGGGATAGACCTTTCGCAGCTTGTTTTGATGATTGAAGAGATAGTCTCGACCTGTTTTTCAAGGATTATTGGGTTATTGGAAAGGACGGGGTCTTCAATATTAATGTTTGCCTTTTGCAGCATTTCTTTTGCGACTTTTTTAAACTTGGTCCAGTCCGCAAACTTTGTTCTATACCTTGTTGTTGTTGATTCAGGAGGCATTATTGTGTCTGATATAATCATCGCTATAATATTGTGATCAGATAAACCTGTCTGTTCCACTCCCCAGTTTGTTACTTTGTCCATTATGTTGTTGGAGCAGAAGGTAACGTCTATGAAGGATGTTAAATGATTGCCGGATCTCCAAGTTTCAAACGTTGGAGTGCTGCCGTCATTTAATATGTGAGCGTCTAGCGCTGCTATTGTCTCTGCAAGTTCCTCGCCTCGTTTATCTGTTTTGGGGCTACCCCACCACGAGCTTTTTGCGTTGAAATCACCGCCTATAAGAATGCTCTTGCCTTTTGTTATGTTTTCTTCATTCAGTTTGGTGATTGTATGTAGCTGGGGTGCGAGAGAATTATTGGGTTCAACGTATACTGATCCCAGAGTTATTGTTCCAATACGTGTTTTTATTTCAATATATGTCGAGTTCTCTGATGTGATCGATGATATCATAGTTGCGCTAATCCTACTGTTGACGAGGATCGCTGACTTGTTAGGGTTTTCTCTGGTTCCTTTAGTGGATTGGTATACTTGCCACCTTTTAGTTTTCAACTGCCCGGTGTTTCCTGTGTAAGGTTCCTGCAGCAGGATAATGTCAGATTTGTCCGAGTTAACCACACTGTCTGTCGCGGATTGGCATCTTTGAGCGTTCCATTGTTTGATTTTAATTTTTTCCCCCATTATTTGTATTTTTCTGTCTCAGTTTGTTTCCTGGATTTATTGGCATTTTTTTTTTCCTATTCATAATTCGTATGGTCAATAGATCTTTCGATTTCTCTCCTGTAGAGTGGACACTCGTGCGTTCCAGATCTATGTCTTGATGGGGCTGAGGTCTTCCTCTTCCTGTTTTCATTGACGCATGAGCCACATTTCACCTCGTCAATTTTATCTTTATTTTGACACTGTGCGAAAGTGTGTTTCCCGGCACAGTGCCAGCATCTAGTTTCCAGTTCGCAGTGTTTCTTCAAATGTCCGAATCCTAGACAGTTCATACACTGCATCGTTGAGATGAAGTTTTCGGCGTAGATCCGTTGAAAGCCAATATTTATTCTGCCCATGCTAATAATCTTTTTCCATGTCTTGGGGCTCGTTTCTATGACGACGTTTGTAAGGTGCGGATTTTTATTTTTTTGGAGAAAAATAATTTTTGATTCTTCCTTGAGGCCGGTAAGATCCTCGTTTTGTTCTTCCATTATTTCGATAATTTCTGCGGAGTTTAAATCTTTCTGAAGACCTTTAAGAATGATCTTGGGGTTACGTTTTTTAGCGCAGGTCGCAGAAACTTTCTCCGAAGACAGAGCTTTCATAATTGTCTCTGCATCCTGTTTTCTTTCGCAGCTTATAACTGCCCTGCCGTTTGATGTTTGCCTGATACTTGTTATTCCCACCTTTAATTTCCGTGGGTCAAGGGACTTTTTAACAGATTTTAAAACTTCGGCGCTATCTTTAACGTCTGTGTGGCTGACGATCACTGCATGTTTAGAAGGTGGAAGTGGTGGAAATCTTCGGTCCATTTCACATTCTTCCTTAATTTCTCTTTCAGGATTTGGCTTGTTCCACGGCATAGGCGGCACTGAAATTTTTTCCTCTATTCTATTAATTTTGTTCGCGCAATATATATGGGATTGTTAGGTATGCATCCACAGGCTTAAAGGACAAGTGTAATGTCAATACCAAATCCTGCAAATGTCCTACCTACCCTTTTACCCATCCCAAAATGTCACCATATTAAAAATATTGTTGCGACACATGTAAAATCTGACAAGTGGTGTCAGTTGCTTATCAGAGTTCGGAGTGATAATTAATATCAGACAGGGCGAATAAACATATAATTTGTGAAGTGAAATCAACTAATACTCCTGGAGACGTGTGATAGTCATCAACGGGTGAGTCCATCTTTCCTGCATTCCAATCTGGGCTTATCTTGTGCTCCAGAAGCCCAGATTTATACCTTTGATTATTGCACTGTCCATCGGGTTTGTCGGATGCATATATCGTCCCATACCTATCATTCGGAGTAGTTTGGGACTGGTCCTTTGGGCGTGTGGCATATCACACCACCTCTAAAATATATAGTGGAGTCGCAGCTTCGCGACACCATTTTTGGTTCTTTCGAGCCGGATTACCAACGGGGTATTTAAAATTAACATATTTAAAGTTATAAATAAATATTATTTCCTCTTTATACTTTGTTAATTTGTATGTACTAGGTTGCATTTGTAATTATTGTTGTGTTTAAATTCCTACATACAATTAATCATGGCGACTAGCGATAGTACTCAGGATATTAAAATCAAGTTAGTAGAATCGAAGATTAATTTGATGCATAATCGTGTTAATGAATTATACGAGAAAGGGAAAAGTATTGCGGACAGGGAGACGAGAAGTTCGGAGGATTTTGTTAAACAAACGGTTAATATAGCTACATATTATGCACAATTTAATACGTTGTGTGATGAATTTCATACACTTCAGTTGAAAAAGGATTCAAATTACAATATGAATTTCGATTTATGGAGTAAATTCGAAAATAAGTACTGTTTTGTAGTTTCTATACGCGAAAGCATTATAGCAAAGCAAGATTCATCACGTGATCGACAGAAATTAAATAATTCACCATTAATTAAGCTCCCACCGATCGAGATGCCATCGTTCGATGGTAATCAAGAGAATTGGTCGATATTTTATGAAGCTTTTAAATTAAACATTCACTCAAATGAAAATTTGAATACGTCGCAAAAGATGCAATATCTGATAGGGAAACTCCAAGGAAAGGCGTTATCAGTTTTTGCGGGAATACTTCCGAACGAACAAAATTATTTTTTAATTTGGGAAGCTCTCGAAAAGAAATATCAGGACAAACGCGTGCTAGGTACCTTTTATCTGAACAATATTTTGAATTTAAAATTATTGGCACCTAGTAACCCAAATGAGTTAAATAATTTTATCGAAAGGTTTGCGTCTTCCATAGCTGCACTCAAGGAATTAGGTATTGATGACCTAACCGATTTTATAATATTACATGTTGCACTGAAAAAATTAGATATACAGTTGGTGCAAAATTTCGAAATGTCTATACGGGAGAAAGCTATACCTACATATACCGATTTAATAGAATACATTCGGTCGCATGTCAAAATCCTAGAACGAACTGGGCAAAATGATAATAAAGTTGTTAATAATAAAAACAAAGTTACGCATTCATTCGCTGTGGTCGAACAGAAGTCAAGTAATAATAATCGTAATAGGTGCCGGAAATGTAATCATTCTGATCATGTTGAATTGTTTAAATGTGAACAATTTAACGAATTAAGACCAAATGCTCGCTTTCAGTTTGTGAAATTAAATAATTTATGTGTAAACTGCTTAAGCGATAAACATAAAACTGTGAAATGTCCATCTAAATCGGATTGTAGAATTTGTAAAAAACGACATCACACCGCTCTGCATTTTGAGAGCACGGTGAATACTGAAAGTCAATCGAAAAACGAAGCCATTACATTAATAGCGCGTAATAATAAACATTATAATAATTTTTCTGCGGGTAATATAGCTACGAATGTACTACTGTCAACCGCGCAGTTATTTGCTTATGACAATAAAAATAATCAAGTAACCGTAAGGTGTTTAATTGATTGCGCCTCGCAACAAAATTTAATCAGTTTAAACACTTGTAATGAATTAAATCTTAAAATAATTCCTTTAAATAATTCAGTAGTTAAAAGTGTTGGTTCAGTAGAGACACCAATATTGGGACACGTTGCGTTAAAAATTAAATCCCGCGTTTCAGAAGATACTTATAAAATTAGTCTATTGGTTGTCGATAAAATAACTGATAAGCTTCCTACACAACATGTTGACACAAAGTCATGTGAGCATTTAGTGGGTTTAAACTTAGCGGATGAATCCTGGAACGTTCCATCCGATGTTGATATCTTATTAGGTGCACAGTTATTTCCATATATTCTGCTGGGGAATAAGGTTTTATCTAAACATAATACGAATGCACCACCGGCTATACAGACAGTATTCGGGTATATTGTAATGGGTGAAATACCTACGTGTACGCCGGAGGTTTCGTGGACGTTCGGCCCCATAACCAATGTAGATTTATATAATGCGTTATCCAAGTTTTGGACGATGGAAGACATGCCTATTAAGTCGTTGATGAGTGCTGAAGATGCAGAATGTGAGAAAATGTACCTCGAGTCAGTCCAACGGGATGAATCGGGAAGGTATATTGTATCTTTACCGTTTAAGATAGATCCTAATAATTAAGGTGATTCGCGCCGTGTCGCGCAGCGTCGATATGAATATTTAGAACGGAAATTTAATACGTCGCCAGAACTGCATTGCAGTTATAATGAAGTAGTTTCTGAATATCTGGAAAAGGGATATATGAGGGTTGAAGTTCCGTCTTCATCTAATATTGATGAGGGATATTTCATTCCCCATCACGCAGTAATTCGTAAAGATAAATCAACAACTAAAACTCGTGTTGTATTAGATGCAAGTACAAAGACCAGTTCAGGGTTGTCACTTAATGATATTTTGTATACAGGTCCAAATTTGCAATCTAATTTATTTACACTTTTAATTAAATTTCGCTTATTCGCTGTAGCATTAACCGCAGATGTTAAGCAAATGTATCTACGCATAATGGTAACGGAAAGCCATCGTAAATATCAAAAAATTCTTTATAGATTTCACGAAGATGAACAAATCGGAGTTTATCAATTTAATTCACTCGCATTTGGTTTGAACTGTTCACCATTTCTAGCAATGCGAACTATAAGGCAGCTAGCGAGCGATGAAAGAAATCGTTATCCAAAAGCGGCGGAAGTTGCAATTAATGATTTATATATGGACGATTTTGTATATTCTGTAAATACTATAAGTGAAGGCATCACTTTGGCTACAGATTTAATGGCGATGTTCAAGTGTGGAGGATTTGAATTAGTCAAATGGTCGAGTAATTCTCCTCATTTACTGGCCCAATTACCAGAGTCGCACCGCGCGACAATGGATTTTTCGGATAAATGTAGCATTTTAGGATTAAAATGGGATCCGATATCTGATTGTTTTCGATTTATGATATGTCCGACGGAGGAGAAAACTATATGTAAAAGATCAATTCTTTCCACAATAGCTCGTTTATTCGATGTATTAGGTTTGGTTGCTCCGGTAATTTTATATGCCAAATTACTTTTACAAGAGCTGTGGTTAGAGAAAGTAGGATGGGACGAGGAACTACCCCAAAGTATTGTTAATAGATATGTCAAATTCAAGGAAGAATTACCGATGCTTTCTAATTTAAATTTACCTCGATATTTGGGAGTGAAGGAGGACTGCACGATAAATATTATCGCCTTCGCAGATGCGAGTATAAAAGCGTACGGTTGTGTAATATACCTTCATGTAACGGATAAGGGTGGCAACACTACAATGAATTTGATATGTTCTAAATCCAAGGTGGCCCCTCTGAAAACAGTGTCGCTCGCTCGATTGGAATTATGCGCTGCGCTTATTTTATCTAGACTCGTTAGATCTATTATAGATACTTATAGAAATCGCGTTTCGATAAACGATATATTTGCTTTTTCAGATTCAAAAATAGCACTTTCTTGGATTCACTCGTCCCCGCACCGGTGGCAAACTTTTGTAGCTAATCGAGTTAGTGAAATTCAGGAAAATTTACCCGCGAAACATTTTTATCACATAGATGGCGTTACCAATCCTAGTGATTGTTTATCACGAGGACTACTGCCTGCTCAGCTGGTCGATCATTCTCTTTGGTGGCACGGTCCGCCCTGGGCTGCGAACCCAGTATCCGAGTGGCCTGTCGAAAGATTTTCCCCCTCACGAGAGGAGGAGAATACTTTGGAATTGAAAAAATCGCATACATTTACGATAACGTCAATAGAGGAAAATTCTCCGATATATAATCTCGCTTTAAAAATTTCCTCATGGCCAAAACTGCTGAGAATTGTGGTATATATTTTACGATTTATGCGAAAGTTATCACGCTCAACAGTTATAAGTTCCACGGAATTAAACATTGCTGAAATGAATGTATTAAAAGCTTTACAGAATAGGTATTTTAGTGCCGATATACAATTAATACAGAGGGATAAATTATGCTCACCTTCAATCCGAAAACTAAACCCGTTCTTAGATCATAATGGCTTGTTACGTATAGGTGGTAGATTAACAAACGCGAATATACCTTTTGAAAACAAACATCCAGTACTTTTGCCAAGACAGGATCATATTGTCGATATAATTATAGACTTTCACCATCGTGTGAATTGTCATACTGGTGCACATCTCCTTATGTCAATAATTAGACAGCGTTATTGGATCTTATCGGGGAGAAATCTAATACGCAAAAGAGTACATGCTTGTAATTTCTGTTTTAAAACTGCACCTTCTAATATTATACCGCTAATGGCAGATTTACCTACAGCTAGAGTTCAGGAAGCAAAGGCATTTACACATACGGGTGTAGATTTTGCCGGACCAATAAATATAACCCTTTCTAGGCGTCGTGGGGTAAAAAGTCAAAAGGCATATATATGTCTATTTATTTGTTTAACAACGAAGGCTATACATATGGAAGTGGTATCAGATCTAAGCACGGACAATTTTTTAAACGCATTTAAGCGTTTTCTATCCAGACGCGGACCGGTTTCGTGTATGTACAGTGACAATGCGACAAATTTCATAGGCGCAAAGAATTGTCTGGATGACTTGTATAATTTTTTAGAGGCAAATTCAACTAAAGAAGTTCTTCGCAATGAATTTAACATTCGGAGAATTGAATGGAAGACGATTCCACCCCGCGCTCCTCACTTTGGAGGATTATGGGAGTCAAATATTAAATGCATTAAATCGCATCTGTATAGGGTTGTGGGTACTCAACTTTTATGTTATGAAGAGCTTCTCACAGTTCTGACACAAATAGAGGCTGTACTTAATTCACGGCCATTATGTTTATTAAGCAGTTCTCATTATCCAGAAGCTCTTACTCCGGCTCATTTTCTGATGTCTACCCCGATTCAGCATCTACCCGCTTATGATTTGACTAATGAACGCATTAGTCTACTGAAAAGGAAAGAGCTTTTGGACCACCTCGTTCAATCTTATTGGAAGAAGTGGCATATAGAGTATCTTCACTCTCTGCAGATGAGAAAAAAATGGAATAGTCCCGCGAATAACATTCAAGTAGGTACCATAGTATTGGTGCATCAAGAGGATGCGCCTCCACTTTATTGGCCGGTGGGCGTTGTTGAGGAGGTGTTCCCTGGTAAAGACGGAGTGGTTCGTGTCGCACGCGTAAGAACCCCTTCCGGGAACTTTAAACGACCAGTCGTAAAATTGTGTCCTTTGCCTACACAATAATTATTATTTCTTTATTTCATTATTTTATAAATTTTCGTTTTAACTTTGCAATATTAATAGCGTATTGATAAGAATATTTATATTTCATCTTTCGTTTTACATTTAACTTTTTACTTTATTTGAAAGTACTTAAAATTTCGGAAGGTACTTTCAACGCCGGGAGAATGTTCGCGCAATATATATGGGATTGTTAGGTATGCATCCACAGGCTTAAAGGACAAGTGTAATGTCAATACCAAATCCTGCAAATGTCCTACCTACCCTTTTACCCATCCCAAAATGTCACCATATTAAAAATATTGTTGCGACACATGTAAAATCTGACAAGTGGTGTCAGTTGCTTATCAGAGTTCGGAGTGATAATTAATATCAGACAGGGCGAATATACATATAATTTGTGAAGTGAAATCAACTAATACTCCTGGAGACGTGTGATAGTCATCAACGGGTGAGTCCATCTTTCCTGCATTCCAATCTGGGCTTATCTTGTGCTCCAGAAGCCCAGATTTATACCTTTGATTATTGCACTGTCCATCGGGTTTGTCGGATGCATATATCGTCCCATACCTATCATTCGGAGTAGTTTGGGACTGGTCCTTTGGGCGTGTGGCATATCACACCACCTCTAAAATATATAGTGGAGTCGCAGCTTCGCGACACCAAATTTGTTCCGCCATGGAATTTAAGGCAGACATCATATTTGGACAATCTTTTTCTTGAGACGGACTGTCTTCTTTAATTAGTTCAATAATTTTTTCGGCAGAACTGATGATGTCATGCGATTTGGCTTTCCGAAGAATCGTTTCGCATAGTTTGATGATTTGGTCTTCGCGGCTAATGAAAACCATAGAGTCACTTTGACTTTTAGCAAAATTAGGCATAAGGTCGAAGGTTTTATCAACAGAAGGGCTTGACTTGTAAGGTGAACGCATCATCTCTGTATGAGGAAAAGAAAACAGTATTGCTGCCGGTAAATTTTTATTTTGTTAAATTTGAGTCTAGAATGAAGGCGTCACTGAATTAAAATTGAATTTGGGAGAATCTGCGGTTGCCGGAAGGGCGCCGAACTAGATTTTTATGATGATGCTACTGCGGACTGAATTTAGATGGTGATTGAATGATGATTTGATGACGCGAGAAAATGAAATTAAACTGAGATAAAGGCACAAAACGTAAGAACTGAATAAAAAATTAAATTTGAACGAATCTAAACCACTGAAATTAAACTGAGATAAAAGCACGAACGTAAGAACTGAATTAAAATTTGAATTTGAAAGAATCTAAACCACGGTCGCCGGGAGGGCGCCGAGATTGACAAAGGCGGTGAACACAAAAGAGCTAAATAGCGTGCAAAAAAAAAAAAACAAGAAGAACACAAAAAACACGAGACAAAGTATGTGGTTAGGTTAGGTAGGAATAACTGGTGCGAAAAATTACTCACCGATAACTGTTCCTTTGAGAACTTCACTCGATACTGACGTTGTTAATGATTTGACTGAGTTAAAGTGTTGCCATAGAGAAAATTTAAACAAATTTAAAAAAAAAAAAAAAAAATTTAAAGATAATAATAAGAAGATATGTTTTTTTTTTAAATTATTTGGTTGTGGCAACAAATTATGTTTTGACAGCTATGACGCTTCCAAAATGGCGGCGATGAAGTTAAAATGAATTTGTATTATTAATCACAATGCGGTAAATTTTTATTTTGTTAAATTTGAGTCTAGAATGAAGGCGTCACTGAATTAAAATTGAATTTGGGAGAATCTGCGGTTGCCGGAAGGGCGCCGAACTAGATTTTTATGATGATGCTACTGCGGACTGAATTTAGATGGTGATTGAATGATGATTTGATGACGCGAGAGAATGAAATTAAACTGAGATAAAGGCACAAAACGTAAGAACTGAATAAAAAATTAAATTTGAACGAATCTAAACCACTGAAATTAAACTGAGATAAAAGCACGAACGTAAGAACTGAATTAAAATTTGAATTTGAAAGAATCTAAACCACGGTCGCCGGGAGGGCGCCGAGATTGACAAAGGCGGTGAACACAAAAGAGCTAAATAGCGTGCAAAAAAAAAACAAGAAGAACACAAAAAACACGAGACAAAGTATGTGGTTAGGTTAGGTAGGAATAACTGGTGCGAAAAATTACTCACCGATAACTGTTCCTTTGAGAACTTCACTCGATACTGACGTTGTTAATGATTTGACTGAGTTAAAGTGTTGCCATAGAGAAAATTTAAACAAATTTAAAAAAAAAAAAAAAAAAAATTTAAAGATAATAATAAGAAGATATGTTTTTTTTTTAAATTATTTGGTTGTGGCAACAAATTATGTTTTGACAGCTATGACGCTTCCAAAATGGCGGCGATGAAGTTAAAATGAATTTGTATTATTAATCACAATGCGGTAAATTTTTATTTTGTTAAATTTGAGTCTAGAATGAAGGCGTCACTGAATTAAAATTGAATTTGGGAGAATCTGCGGTTGCCGGAAGGGCGCCGAACTAGATTTTTATGATGATGCTACTGCGGACTGAATTTAGATGGTGATTGAATGATGATTTGATGACGCGAGAAAATGAAATTAAACTGAGATAAAGGCACAAAACGTAAGAACTGAATAAAAAATTAAATTTGAACGAATCTAAACCACTGAAATTAAACTGAGATAAAAGCACGAACGTAAGAACTGAATTAAAATTTGAATTTGAAAGAATCTAAACCACGGTCGCCGGGAGGGCGCCGAGATTGACAAAGGCGGTGAACACAAAAGAGCTAAATAGCGTGCAAAAAAAAAAACAAGAAGAACACAAAAAACACGAGACAAAGTATGTGGTTAGGTTAGGTAGGAATAACTGGTGCGAAAAATTACTCACCGATAACTGTTCCTTTGAGAACTTCACTCGATACTGACGTTGTTAATGATTTGACTGAGTTAAAGTGTTGCCATAGAGAAAATTTAAACAAATTTAAAAAAAAAAAAAAAAAATTTAAAGATAATAATAAGAAGATATGTTTTTTTTTTTAAATTATTTGGTTGTGGCAACAAATTATGTTTTGACAGCTATGACGCTTCCAAAATGGCGGCGATGAAGTTAAAATGAATTTATATTATTAATCACAATGCGGTAAATTTTTATTTTGTTAAATTTGAGTCTAGAATGAAGGCGTCACTGAATTAAAATTGAATTTGGGAGAATCTGCGGTTGCCGGAAGGGCGCCGAACTAGATTTTTATGATGATGCTACTGCGGACTGAATTTAGATGGTGATTGAATGATGATTTGATGACGCGAGAAAATGAAATTAAACTGAGATAAAAGCACAAAACGTAAGAACTGAATAAAAAATTAAATTTGAACGAATCTAAACCACTGAAATTAAACTGAGATAAAAGCACGAACGTAAGAACTGAATTAAAATTTGAATTTGAAAGAATCTAAACCACGGTCGCCGGGAGGGCGCCGAGATTGACAAAGGCGGTGAACACAAAAGAGCTAAATAGCGTGCAAAAAAAAAAAAACAAGAAGAACACAAAAAACACGAGACAAAGTATGTGGTTAGGTTAGGTAGGAATAACTGGTGCGAAAAATTACTCACCGATAACTGTTCCTTTGAGAACTTCACTCGATACTGACGTTGTTAATGATTTGACTGAGTTAAAGTGTTGCCATAGAGAAAATTTAAACAAATTTAAAAAAAAATAAAAAAAATTTAAAGATAATAATAAGAAGATATGTTTTTTTTTTAAATTATTTGGTTGTGGCAACAAATTATGTTTTGACAGCTATGACGCTTCCAAAATGGCGGCGATGAAGTTAAAATGAATTTGTATTATTAATCACAATGCGGTAAATTTTTATTTTGTTAAATTTGAGTCTAGAATGAAGGCGTCACTGAATTAAAATTGAATTTGGGAGAATCTGCGGTTGCCGGAAGGGCGCCGAACTAGATTTTTATGATGATGCTACTGCGGACTGAATTTAGATGGTGATTGAATGATGATTTGATGACGCGAGAGAATGAAATTAAACTGAGATAAAGGCACAAAACGTAAGAACTGAATAAAAAATTAAATTTGAACGAATCTAAACCACTGAAATTAAACTGAGATAAAAGCACGAACGTAAGAACTGAATTAAAATTTGAATTTGAAAGAATCTAAACCACGGTCGCCGGGAGGGCGCCGAGATTGACAAAGGCGGTGAACACAAAAGAGCTAAATAGCGTGCAAAAAAAAAACAAGAAGAACTCGAAAAACACGAGACAAAGTATGTGGTTAGGTTAGGTAGGAATAACTGGTGCGAAAAATTACTCACCGATAACTGTTCCTTTGAGAACTTCACTCGATACTCGGTTAGGTTAGGTTAGGTTAGGTTAGGTTAGGTTAGGTTAGGTTAGGTTAGGTTAGGTTAGGTTGTATGGATTTGTAGTATCTGCCGTGGGTACCTTGCTTGTTACACACAAGGTTTCTCCTAATTCTTTTTTATAAATATTCCTTATCCTTCACAGGATTTTCTTTAATTTCCATCTATGACATTTATTTCTTTAATTCTTTTGTTGATTTTTTCTAAGTACGCTATGTATATTTCGCTTGTTTTTTTCCGTTTCCATATGTCGGTCCTATTCTCTTCAGTGATTCCAAGGTTTTCTAGTTTGTAATTTAATTTAAATCTGTCTAGATCAAAAATTGTACATTTTTCTAAAAGATGGGTAATGTCCTGAATAGAAGTTTTGTCACACGGGCATTTGTCATCGTCTATTATCTTGAAGCGTTTCAGGTATTCTTTGAAGCATCCATGTCCTGTCAGCATCTGTGTCGCATGGAAGCTATTTTCCGCGTGTTTTCTCTTTTGAATTGCTGCGTAAATATCTGGGAAGTATTTCTTAGTTATTCTGCCAGTGCTTTCTTCCATATATCTGATATTCCATTTTTCTTCCGTCTCTTTCTTTGATGTTATTTTAGTGAAACTTGGAGGTACCTTACTGTAGTCTGGACACTTTTTCAGTAATCTTCCCTTCTTTGCTGCCGCATCTGCTTTTTCATTTCCCTCTAAGCCTTTGTGGGCTCTAACCCATTGAAATTTTACCCGGTTGTTGTTTTCACGGCATGTTTCTAATTTTCCCAAGCACTCTCTTGCTATATCGTTCGTAGTTCTCTCGGCCCTTAATGTTTCTAGTGATGATTTGCTGTCTGAGTTTATGGTTATATCTGTATCTATTATTCCCTTTCTTTGAACCCATTCTATGGCTTTTTGAATTGCTAACATTTCTGCTTGGTAAACGGTGCAGTAGTTTTCTAATTTAAATGATTTCGACACCCAATCTTTCCCATTTTCTTTTATAACTACTCCTGCGCCCACTTTACCGTCCTGTTTGCTTCCGTCTGTATAAATTTGTATGGGATCCTCGTTAATTTTATTTCCATTTTCTAACTCGATTTTTATATTTTCTTTCACTATTTTCCCTGGATGTGGTAGTTCATTTATACAGCATGTGGTCATTATTTCCCTGTCAGCTGGTAAGAAGTGAGCCGGAATTCCTCTTCTGTTTATTCTGTAGATATTTTTAATTTCGGCTATTTTTAGATCTATTGGTGGTGTTCCTGCTAAGGCTAAAGCTGAGGTGGTGGAGATTGTTCTATACCCCTTACAAATTCTTATTGCGTATTGACGTTGAATACTTTCTAGTTTTTTCCTATTTTTTACTCTTTTACACGTATCTCCCCAGACCCCTGATCCGTACGTAAATAACGGCACGATTGCCCCGTCGTATATTGTCTTTACAATTTCTGGTGATAGTCCCCACGTCGGTTTTGCCGCTCTGCATAAGGCTTTAAAGATGGTCGAGGTTTTACCGCAAATATAGTCTATGTGTTTGTCCCATCTAAGCTTGTTATCGATTACCATACCCAAAATTTTTATTTCCTTTACTGGATTTATCTCCTTTCCGTTCATGTTGACGTTTATGCTTTTTTCCTGAGACTTGCTCATTACCATGATTTGTGTTTTTTTTTCCGAGAATTCTAATTTTACTTTTTTCCCCCAATTGCTCACTTTTTCTAAAGCTTTTTCCGCCGTTTCTTTTGCGGTTTGTATATTTTTACCGTTCACAATTAAAAGTACATCATCAGCGTAGGCTTGGATGTAGACATCTGGACCGAGGTCCATTTGAAGGAGTTCGTCCAGCGAAACATTCCAGAAGATTGGCCCACCAATCGATCCTTGAATACAACCTTTCGAAACACATTTCTCACTTGAGTGGTTTCCGTGCCTTATTCTAACTTTCCTGTCCTCTGTATAGCTTCTTACTAAGGCAACCAGGCTAGAAGGACATTTTTTTTCTATGAGTTGTTTTAACAATTGTGGCCACCATGCATTATCGAAAGCTCCTTTAATATCGAGCGATATGACGATTACTTCGTCAGTCTTTCTTTCCATTTTACTTTTAATGACTTCCACTGCATCGTACATTGCGTCTTCTGCTGACTTTTGTGAGGTGAATCCGTATTGTTTTTGGCTTAGTTTCTTCCCTTTGCCAAGGTTCCATTTTATTCTGTCAACCAGGATTTTTTCAAATAATTTCCCTAGAACCGGGAGAAGTCCAATCGGCCTGTAGTTTTCAAGACTGCTGTAGTTGTTCTTTCCTGGTTTGGGTATGATGATTATATTTGCTTCCTTCCATATTTTTGGGAAATATCCTGTGTCGAAACATTTCTGGAACATTTTTGTCATTATTTCTGGGAAGCTATCATTGAAGCAGGTTAGAATATCAGAAGTGATCCCATCTGCCCCAGGGCACTTCTTCGGGTCCATCGATCTGAGGGCGTTTTTTACCTCTTCTTTTGAGATTTGTGGTTCTTGGTCGACTGTTGTCTCTTGCGTTGCTTTTATTCTTATTTCTATTTGTTCCGGTGTTTCATTTATCACATTGTCATCTGGAAAGAAGTGTTGAAGAATTTCCTTGGCAGTATCTTCAGGGTTATTATTTTTAAAAGTTGATGTTGGCGCTCTGTTTGGTGGGTTCGTGAGGACTCTATAGATGTTAGACCAGGTTGTTTCCTTCGTTTGCTTTTGGCAGAAGTCTTTCCAGCTACTGGTTTTTGACTCTCTTAACTCATTTTTAAATTTTTCTTTGGCTTCCAGGTATTTGGGTAACGTCACCTCAGATCTTCTTTGTCCGCATGAATTCTGAAGTTTTCTTTTTGCAGAGACCAGCTCCGATTTTAAAAGTGTAAGTGAGTCAGACCACCATGGGCAATTTTTTCGTTTTCCTCCGGGTTTTGGGATAGACCTTTCGCAGCTTGTTTTGATGATTGAAGAGATAGTCTCGACCTGTTTTTCAAGGATTATTGGGTTATTGGAAAGGACGGGGTCTTCAATATTAATGTTTGCCTTTTGCAGCATTTCTTTTGCGACTTTTTTAAACTTGGTCCAGTCCGCAAACTTTGTTCTATACCTTGTTGTTGTTGATTCAGGAGGCATTATTGTGTCTGATATAATCATCGCTATAATATTGTGATCAGATAAACCTGTCTGTTCCACTCCCCAGTTTGTTACTTTGTCCATTATGTTGTTGGAGCAGAAGGTAACGTCTATGAAGGATGTTAAATGATTGCCGGATCTCCAAGTTTCAAACGTTGGAGTGCTGCCGTCATTTAATATGTGAGCGTCTAGCGCTGCTATTGTCTCTGCAAGTTCCTCGCCTCGTTTATCTGTTTTGGGGCTACCCCACCACGAGCTTTTTGCGTTGAAATCACCGCCTATAAGAATGCTCTTGCCTTTTGTTATGTTTTCTTCATTCAGTTTGGTGATTGTATGTAGCTGGGGTGCTAGAGAATTATTGGGTTCAACGTACACTGATCCCAGAGTTATTGTTCCAATACGTGTTTTTATTTCAATATATGTCGAGTTCTCTGATGTGATCGATGATATCATAGTTGCGCTAATCCTACTGTTGACGAGGATCGCTGACTTGTTAGGGTTTTCTCTGGTTCCTTTAGTGGATTGGTATACTTGCCACCTTTTAGTTTTCAACTGCCCGGTGTTTCCTGTGTAAGGTTCCTGCAGCAGGATAATGTCAGATTTGTCCGAGTTAACCACACTGTCTGTCGCGGATTGGCATCTTTAAGCGTTCCATTGTTTGATTTTAATTTTTTCCCCCATTATTTGTATTTTTCTGTCTCAGTTTGTTTCCTGGATTTATTGGCATTTTTTTTCCTATTCATAATTCGTATGGTCAATAGATCTTTCGATTTCTCTCCTGTAGAGTGGACACTCGTGCGTTCCAGATCTATGTCTTGATGGGGCTGAGGTCTTCCTCTTCCTGTTTTCATTGACGCATGAGCCACATTTCACCTCGTCAATTTTATCTTTATTTTGACACTGTGCGAAAGTGTGTTTCCCGGCACAGTGCCAGCATCTAGTTTCCAGTTCGCAGTGTTTCTTCAAATGTCCGAATCCTAGACAGTTCATACACTGCATCGTTGAGATGAAGTTTTCGGCGTAGATCCGTTGAAAGCCAATATTTATTCTGCCCATGCTAATAATCTTTTTCCATGTCTTGGGGCTCGTTTCTATGACGACGTTTGTAAGGTGCGGATTTTTATTTTTTTGGAGAAAAATAATTTTTGATTCTTCCTTGAGGCCGGTAAGATCCTCGTTTTGTTCTTCCATTATTTCGATAATTTCTGCGGAGTTTAAATCTTTCTGAAGACCTTTAAGAATGATTTTGGGGTTACGTTTTTTCGCGCAGGTCGCAGAAACTTTCTCCGAAGACAGAGCTTTCATAATTGTCTCTGCATCCTGTTTTCTTTCGCAGCTTATAACTGCCCTGCCGTTTGATGTTTGCCTGATACTTGTTATTCCCACCTTTAATTTCCGTGGGTCAAGGGACTTTTTAACAGATTTTAAAACTTCGGCGCTATCTTTAACGTCTGTGTGGCTGACGATCACTGCATGTTTAGAAGGTGGAAGTGGTGGAAATCTTCGGTCCATTTCACATTCTTCCTTCATTTCTCTTTCAGGATTTGGCTTGTTCCACGGCATAGGCGGCACTGAAATTTTTTCCTCTATTCTATTAATTTGTTCCGCCATGGAATTTAAGGCAGACATCATATTTGGACAATCTTTTTCTTGAGACGGACTGTCTTCTTTAATTAGTTCAATAATTTTTTCGGCAGAACTGATGATGTCGTGCGATTTGGCTTTCCGAAGAATCGTTTCGCATAGTTTGATGATTTGGTCTTCGCGGCTAATGAAAACCATAGAGTCACTTTGACTTTTAGCAAAATTAGGCATAAGGTCGAAGGTTTTATCAACAGAAGGGCTTGACTTGTAAGGTGAACGCATCATCTCTGTATGAGGAAAAGAAAACAGTATTGCTGCCGGTAAATTTTTATTTTGTTAAATTTGAGTCTAGAATGAAGGCGTCACTGAATTAAAATTGAATTTGGGAGAATCTGCGGTTGCCGGAAGGGCGCCGAACTAGATTTTTATGATGATGCTACTGCAGACTGAATTTAGATGGTGATTGAATGATGATTTGATGACGCGAGAAAATGAAATTAAACTGAGATAAAGGCACAAAACGTAAGAACTGAATAAAAAATTAAATTTGAACGAATCTAAACCACGAGAAATTAAACTGAGATAAAAGCACGAACGTAAGAACTGAATTAAAATTTGAATTTGAAAGAATCTAAACCACGGTCGCCGGGAGGGCGCCGAGATTGACAAAGGCGGTGAACGCAAAAGAGCTAAATAGCGTGCAAAAAAAAAACAAGAAGAACACAAAAAACACGAGACAAAGTATGTGGTTAGGTTAGGTAGGAATAACTGGTGCGAAAAATTACTCACCGATAACTGTTCCTTTGAGAACTTCACTCGATACTGACGTTGTTAATGATTTGACTGAGTTAAAGTGTTGCCATAGAGAAAATTTAAACAAATTTAAAAAAAAAAAAAAAAAAAAAAAAAATTTAAAGATAATAATAAGAAGATATGTTTTTTTTTTAAATTATTTGGTTGTGGCAACAAATTATGTTTTGACAGCTATGACGCTTCCAAAATGGCGGCGATGAAGTTAAAATGAATTTATATTATTAATCACAATGCGGTAAATTTTTATTTTGTTAAATTTGAGTCTAGAATGAAGGCGTCACTGAATTAAAATTGAATTTGGGAGAATCTGCGGTTGCCGGAAGGGCGCCGAACTAGATTTTTATGATGATGCTACTGCGGACTGAATTTAGATGGTGATTGAATGATGATTTGATGACGCGAGAAAATGAAATTAAACTGAGATAAGGCACAAAACGTAAGAACTGAATAAAAAATTAAATTTGAACGAATCTAAACCACTGAAATTAAACTGAGATAAAAGCACGAACGTAAGAACTGAATTAAAATTTGAATTTGAAAGAATCTAAACCACGGTCGCCGGGAGGGCGCCGAGATTGACAAAGGCGGTGAACGCAAAAGAGCTAAATAGCGTGCAAAAAAAAACAAGAAGAACACAAAAAACACGAGACAAAGTATGTGGTTAGGTTAGGTAGGAATAACTGGTGCGAAAAATTACTCACCGATAACTGTTCCTTTGAGAACTTCACTCGATACTGACGTTGTTAATGATTTGACTGAGTTAAAGTGTTGCCATAGAGAAAATTTAAACAAATTTAAAAAAAAAAAATTTAAAGATAATAATAAGAAGATATGTTTTTTTTTAAAATTATTTGGTTGTGGCAACAAATTATGTTTTGACAGCTATGACGCTTCCAAAATGGCGGCGATGAAGTTAAAATGAATTTATATTATTAATCACAATGCGGTAAATTTTTATTTTGTTAAATTTGAGTCTAGAATGAAGGCGTCACTGAATTAAAATTGAATTTGGGAGAATCTGCGGTTGCCGGAAGGGCGCCGAACTAGATTTTTATGATGATGCTACTGCGGACTGAATTTAGATGGTGATTGAATGATGATTTGATGACGCGAGAAAATGAAATTAAACTGAGATAAAGGCACAAAACGTAAGAACTGAATAAAAAATTAAATTTGAACGAATCTAAACCACTGAAATTAAACTGAGATAAAAGCACGAACGTAAGAACTGAATTAAAATTTGAATTTGAAAGAATCTAAACCACGGTCGCCGGGAGGGCGCCGAGATTGACAAAGGCGGTGAACACAAAAGAGCTAAATAGCGTGCAAAAAAAAAAACAAGAAGAACACGGTTAGGTTAGGTTAGGTTAGGTTAGGTTAGGTTAGGTTAGGTTAGGTTAGGTTAGGTTAGGTTAGGTTAGGTTAGGTTAGGTTAGGTTAGGTTAGGTTAGGTTAGGTTAGGTTAGGTTAGGTTAGGTTAGGTTAGGTTAGGTTAGGTTAGGTTAGGTTAGGTTAGGTTAGGTTAGGTTGTATGGATTTGTAGTATCTGCCGTGGGTACCTTGCTTGTTACACACAAGGTTTCTCCTAATTCTTTTTTATAAATATTCCTTATCCTTCACAGGATTTTCTTTAATTTCCATCTATGACATTTATTTCTTTAATTCTTTTGTTGATTTTTTCTAAGTACGCTATGTATATTTCGCTTGTTTTTTTCCGTTTCCATATGTCGGTCCTATTCTTTTCAGTGATTCCAAGGTTTTCTAGTTTGTAATTTAATTTAAATCTGTCTAGATCAAAAATTGTACATTTTTCTAAAAGATGGGTAATGTCCTGAATTGAAGTTTTGTCACACGGGCATTTGTCATCGTCTATTATCTTGAAGCGTTTCAGGTATTCTTTGAAGCATCCATGTCCTGTCAGCATCTGTGTCGCATGGAAGCTATTTTCCGCGTGTTTTCTCTTTTGAATTGCTGCGTAAATATCTGGGAAGTATTTCTTAGTTATTCTGCCAGTGCTTTCTTCCATATATCTGATATTCCATTTTTCTTCCGTCTCTTTCTTTGATGTTATTTTAGTGAAACTTGGAGGTACCTTACTGTAGTCTGGACACTTTTTCAGTAATCTTCCCTTCTTTGCTGCCGCATCTGCTTTTTCATTTCCCTCTAAGCCTTTGTGGGCTCTAACCCATTGAAATTTTACCCGGTTGTTGTTTTCACGGCATGTTTCTAATTTTCCCAAGCACTCTCTTGCTATATCGTTCGTAGTTCTCTCGTCCCTTAATGTTTCTAGTGATGATTTGCTGTCTGAGTTTATGGTTATATCTGTATCTATTATTCCCTTTCTTTGAACCCATTCTATGGCTTTTTGAATTGCTAACATTTCTGCTTGGTAAACGGTGCAGTAGTTTTCTAATTTAAATGATTTCGACACCCAATCTTTCCCATTTTCTTTTATTACTACTCCTGCGCCCACTTTACCGTCCTGTTTGCTTCCGTCTGTATAAATTTGTATGGGATCCTCGTTAATTTTATTTCCATTTTCTAACTCGATTTTGATATTTTCTTTCACTATTTTCCCTGGATGTGGTAGTTCATTTATACAGCATGTGGTCATTATTTCCCTGTCAGCTGGTAAGAAGTGAGCCGGAATTCCTCTTCTGTTTATTCTGTAGATATTTTTAATTTCGGCTATTTTTAGATCTATTGGTGGTGTTCCTGCTAAGGCTAAAGCTGAGGTGGTGGAGATTGTTCTATACCCCTTACAAATTCTTATTGCGTATTGACGTTGAATACTTTCTAGTTTTTTCCTATTTTTTACTCTTTTACACGTATCTCCCCAGACCCCTGATCCGTACGTAAATAACGGCACGATTGCCCCGTCGTATATTGTCTTTACAATTTCTGGTGATAGTCCCCACGTCGGTTTTGCCGCTCTGCATAAGGCTTTAAAGATGGTCGAGGTTTTACCGCAAATATAGTCTATGTGTTTGTCCCATCTAAGCTTGTTATCGATTACCATACCCAAAATTTTTATTTCCTTTACTGGATTTATCTCCTTTCCGTTCATGTTGACGTTTATGCTTTTTTCCTGAGACTTGCTCATTACCATGATTTGTGTTTTTTTTTCCGAGAATTCTAATTTTACTTTTTTCCCCCAATTGCTCACTTTTTCTAAAGCTTTTTCCGCCG